>NC_088922.1:68307500-68525000 GCF_038396675.1 Hydra vulgaris | reverse complement strand
TGGTATGTATATGCATTGCGCAGCTCATAATTTAAATCTTGTTATTAACGATGCGGTTAAATGTTGTGTTGAAGTTGCTTCATTTTTTGTAATGCTAGAAGATGTGTATTCATTTTTCGGAAATAGCATAAACAGGTGGGATCTACTATCCAAATATACAGGAGAATCACAAGTAACATTAAAAAGGTTAAATCCAACGCGATGGGCAGGACGATATACTTCTCTTTTCGCCGTTAAAATTCGCTTTCTTGATATAATGAAAGCTCTTTCCGAGATATCAATAACAAGTACAAAACGTGAAGAACGCGAAGAATCAGTACGAATACAAAAAAATATGAGCAGTTTCGAATTTGTTTTTTTATGCGTGCTTTTGTCTAAAATCCTTAATGAGGTACATATACCATCAAAATTGCTGCAAACTAAAAATTTAGATCTTACGACAGCTTCAGGTTCTCTAGAAAATGCCAGCAAAAATTTAAAACAATATAGAAAGATGTTTGATTCAGCAAAACTTAAAGCGTTAGAAATAGCAACTACGTGGCAGATTCCTGCAATATTTTTTCAAAAACGAAGAAAAATTGTGAAAAGGCATTTTGACGAATTATCTACAGATCACCGTTTTGATAGTAGTGAGGAAATTTTTCGCATCAATATTTTTATAAAAATTTTGGACGTCGTTATCAACCAACTCGACAATAGATTTAAAGGAATGCAAGAAGTGGTACAATTATTTTCCTGCATCCATCCAAATAAATTAATGGTAATGAAAGAACGTGAGATCATAAGCTGTGCAGAAGCCATTCAGAGAAAATATAGTGAAGATATAACAACTGAATTTCCGCTGCAAATGGTTATGGTAAAGTCAATGCTACACGATGAAATATCAAAAATATCATCTATACGTGAATTGGCTGACCTTTTAATAGTAAAATTGTCAACTATAGCTGCAAGCGTTCCACAAGTAATAACAGCATTGTTATTGTTTCTTACATTACCTGTTACTGTTGTATCAGCTGAACGTTCTTTTTTGAAACTTAAAATAATAAAAAATTATTTACGAAATACCATTGGTAAAGAACGTTTAAGCCACCTTGCAATAGTTTCTATTGAGGCAAAAGCGGCTGGAAAAATGGAAATGAAAAACATCATTACCGATTTTGCTAATATGAAATCAAGGAGGAAAATTTTCACTAATTAAGTTCGGTTAAGTTTTAGTTTCGTTTTGAAGTTATCTTTATCTTTATTTAACTTTTTGTTTTTAAATATGATATATGAAATAAATATCTATTTAATATGTGAAGCTTTATTTTTTTTTAAAAAAACATTCTTTTGCGGGGGAGCCTAAATATATATATATATATATATATATATATATATATATATATATATATATATATATATATATATATATATATATATACATATATATATATTATATATATATATATATATATATATATATATATATATATATATATATATATATATATATATATATATATATATATATATATATATATATATATATATATATATGTATATTAGGATGTTGACTTTTGATGAAATTATTGAAACACTATAGCATTATTAGATTAGTAGCTATGGATATCATTTGCATATATCTGTAATTTGATAAAATTTTTAAAAAAGTCACCCACCACAGCAATTATACGTTAATGTTAAGCTATTTGAAAAGGTAATATGTTGTATTTGGGTGGTATATTATATATATAATATATATATATATATATATATATATATATATATATATATATATATATTTATATATATATAAATATATAAATTTATACATATGTATATATATATATATACATACATATATACATATATATATATATATATATATGTATATATATATATATATATATATATATATATATATATGTATATATATATATATATATATATATATATATATATATATATATATATATATATATATATATATATATATATATATATATATATATATATAGATAGATAGATAGATAGATAGATAGATAGATAGATAGATAGATAGATAGATAGATAGATAGATAGATACATAAATAGATAGATAGATAGATAGATAAATTAGTAAAAACACTTATCTAATTTTTGATTACTTCAACACTGTGTTTCACCATCAGTAGGTTCATCAGGAAGAATCATTCCTGATGATTCTTCCTGATGAACCTACTGATGGTGAAACACAGTGTTGAAGTAATCAAAAATTAGATAAGTGTTTTTACTAATTTAATTTACTAATTTACTAATTCATTATTGCTCTGTTCTTTTAGAACATTGAGCTCTCTATATGTATATTACACTAACTTTTTTTATAATTTATATATATATATATATATATATATATATATATATATATATATATATATGCATATATATATACATATGTCAAATAAATCACAAAACAGTATAAGTACACATTAAAAATCATCTCTGAAAACACTAACAAATAATAATAAATAATAATATATTTGTCATATTAACTTTCATGCATATCAAAGATAATTAAATTTTATTTTAAAAAGTTATATTTTTCAAATATTTGTCTTTTTTAAAATAATGGAATAATTTCAGCAACACTATATTTTTTAGAATGTCGTATAAGCAATCAAAGAATTTAATTAATAAAAACAAGAAAAATTGAACAAAGAATTTAGAAACAAATAGATTTTACAATGTTACTAGAAAATGTGTAGTCAATATGGACATTTTCAACAGTTTTAAAAAAATGCCATGCACAGTGATTAGAAGATTGAAATCAGTTTTTTTTTAGAAAAGTCAAATTAAATCGCATCAAAATACGTAGTTTAGAACTGAGAGAATTATGGCAAAAATATTAATTTCCTACTTTATCAATGCAATCTATTCATCGTAAAGAAAAAAATCTAATAACACATTATGATAAATATTTAAGAAAACCAAAACAATCACTTAACACTTCTTTTATTCAATTGTTCAATACTACTGATTTGGAAGGTGTGTGGCTAACAAGTGAAGACAAAAACTTTTACAATATGCAGATAGAAATACAAGGAAGAGCAGGCTATTTTTTTAATAAAGTAACCCAACAAAAACTCATATTTCAAAGAGAATCAGAAACACCTAAAACGAAAACTCATCTACAGAAGATACTGATATTAATACTGATTCTGATACTAAGGTTATTAAGACTATTGGGGATGAATGTTTTGACACACCAATACTCGATACTAACTCCAGATAGAGAAGGTATTGCACAACTTGATCAGTTTTAAAATTATAAGCAGCAAAGTCATCATCAATTAAAAGTTGCAGAGATGTGCAACTTTTTAGTTAAAGATATTGGATTTGATATAGACACGCCCAATCATTTATCAATATATAAAGCACTATGAGAGAAGCAAAAACTTAAAAATGTCATGTAAAAAATGGTGCCTCCATTTTGATGGAAAATATTTTAACTATAACGAACACCAATTAGTGGTTCTGAAAAATGGTACAAAAGAAGTAAAATTTGCTATTCATGTCTTAAAAGATGGTAATGCAGAAATGATTTTCAATGGGTTTATTGAAATTATTGACTATTTTGATTTATGGAATTGCATAAAAATAATTATAACAGATACAACTGCTGTAACTCCAGGTAAAAAAAAGTGGTACAGTAACTAGACCTACAAAGAAAATTTAGTGACCTTGGATTTGATAATCCACAGTATGTTTAATGTCAAAATCATGTTCTGGACAGAGTTTTGAAGTTGGTCATTGATTCTATGTCTCCTGAAAAATCTACCTCACTTGACTTACACTATTCTTTTACTAAAATCATTCTTGAAAATTACAAATATTTTGTCAAAGTATTTGACAAAAGTGGTCTTTCATTAATCAGCAAAGTTTTAGGATAATTTTAGTGATCTTGAAGAAGATATCAAGAAAGTTAGTTTTTGCCAGAAAGATCTTACTTGTTTGAAAACGCATTAGACTAAAAAACCATCAATTATTGCAAACATCCAGCGCCGTAATATATATGTTGAAAGAGCAATAAAAGTTGCTCAAGACTTGCCTCGATGTATTAACTCTGAGAAACTTAATTTAAAGTTTATTTTGTCTAATATTAACCTTTTTGAAAAATTAATGTAAATGAAAATGATTTTATGTTGTTATACATAATTGTTCATTAGAAAATAATGCAGGACATATGTGTTTTAAAATATTCAACACCCTAATATATATACATATATATATATATATATATATATATATATATATATATATATATATATATATATATATATATATATATATATATATATATAATATATATATATATATATATATATATATATATATATATATAGAGAGAGAGAGAGAGAGAGAGAGAGAGAGAGAGAGAGAGAGAGAGAGAGAGAGAGAGAGAGAGAGAGTGAGAGAGAGAGAAATATATCAAATATGTAAATACATCATCCCCGGCATATTGTCTTGAGGACCTAAAACTTCTGCTTTCCCTTATGAATAATATCTTTGCTATATCTGAAATTCGCTTAAGTCACGAAAAAACACTTAGAACTGATTTTACTTTAAATGGCTATGTCTTTGAACGCACTGATTCTCATTCTGATAAAGGAGTAACTCTTATATATATAAAACCTGAATTAAAGTAAAACTTAAGGTCTGAACTCAAAATTCAGAGAGAAAAAAAAATTGAATCAATCTTTATTGAAGTTTTACTGTCATCAGTATAAAATAATATTGTGTGTTGCATTTATTGCACACATGTATGAACACTAGTGAGCTCAATATCACCTATATACAAACCCTGCAAGACAAGTTATCACTAGAGAATAAAAATATAGAAATATAGAAATATTTTTAGATGATCTTTAACCTTAATCTTTTTAAATTTGACTCATTTAATGATGTTTTTAACTTTTTAAATCTTAGTTACTCTCCCTCTCTCTCTTCCCATTAATTACTCAACCAATCAGAATTACACCAAAGTCAAAGACACTCAAAAATAATATATTTGTAAACTTTCACACTCCGAATACTAAATCAAGCAGCCTAAAAGTTTTCCTTGCTGACCATCTTTTTCAGCTCACACCCTTTCCATGCAAGAACTTTAAACAGTCTCATCTCAAAGTATACCATAGACCTTTTAAAAAATTTGATGAAAATATCTCTTAAAAAACCTTTAAGAAACTGATTGGCTTTTAATAAACCAACAAGGGAACTATTGTGTTAATGACTCTACTTCTAAGTTTTGGATGCATTTAAAAGATTACTTGATAATCATCCCCCTTTCACAGTGTCTTCCAAAAAAGTTAATTAATCTTTATAAAAGCCATGGATTACTTATGGAATCATTACGTCAAGACAAATTAAAATTTGCACAAGAAGTTTATAAAATGTTAAAATGAGAATTTAAAGCTAAAATACATTTAAAAATTCAAATATTATAGAAATCAAATTAGTAACCTACAACGGTACTAAAAAAAAAACATATTACTCAACCTACTTTTATGAAAATCCTAATAACCTTAAAAACATCAGGAAACAAAAATTATTTCTCTTAAATCAAAAAACGACAATAATACAGATAGTTTAAAAATCTTTATAAAAATAATAATATATAAAACTAAAAAAAAATAATTACAATCACATTTAAAGATTATTTCGCTTCAATTGCAGATAATCTTGCTAAAGAAGTTATACCAAGATTTCACTTCAGCCACTAACTATAAAACTAAAATCCTGATTCTTTTTTTATATCCCTAGTTACTTCTCAAGAAATTAGTAACTATATCTTCCTCATGAAGCCAAAAAAAAAATGCACTGGACCCAATAGCATTCTTGCAAAAATAATGATCTGAGCGCCTCAAGAATTGAGCTTTCCCATAAGTATTATATTAAATCAATCTTTTTAATTTAGGATATTATATGACTTATTTAAAGTTGCAGAAGTTGTTCCAATTTTTAAAAGCGTCTGTAAACAAGATCTTTGTAACTATCAGCCTATATCCTTATTCTCAAATATAGACAAATTAAATGAAAAGTTTATGTATTACAGGTTACTCAGTTTTTCAACTCTATAAATAATTTATATAGTCTGCAATTTGGATTCCGAAAGAAACACTTTACTAACCAAGCACTCATGGCTATAACTGAAATTATACGCGAGGCTTTGAACCAAAAACAGTTTGCTGGTGGAGTGTTTTTTGATTCGCAAAAAACATTTAATACTGTCAACCATGAATCTTTATTATCAAAGCTTTACCATTATGATGTAAGGGGAATTGCTCTAAATTGGTTTAAGTCGTATCTAAACCATCCTCTACAAAGTTTTACTATTGGTAATATCTTATCCACTACTAAGTTTACGTCCATAGGTGTTCCTCAAGGTTCATTCCTTATCCACATAAATGATTTAAACACATTTGTAAAGTACTCGAAAGTGTATTATTTTGTTGACAACACCAACCTTCTGATAGTAGATACGTCTTTGAAAAAGCTAAATAAATACCTAAATTATGACCTGGCATCAGTGATTTAATGGTTGCAATTAAAAAATAAAATCTTCGAACGTCAAAAAAATGGAATTAGTTTTATTTAAATTTCAAGGCAAAAAACTAAATATCGTAGATAAAATAAAATATCAAGTCATATTATTAGATAAAAATCTTTTGTTTATCTAACAAATTTCTTACCAAAATAAAGCATTTTGTGAATTCTGAACCCTGGTGAATATTTTGCATGCTATTTTTAATTCCCATCTACACTATGGTTATCATATATTAGGACAAAACTTTTTTTATCCACTTAAAAAAACCTTAAAAATATCCTAAATAAATTATTAAGAATAATTCACTTTCAACATAGCAGTTTTAATTCATACATACTAAATAATTTTTCTAAAATTTTAAAGCTTGACGAACTTATTAAACTGTGTACTTGAATGGGACATTATCCCCAATAATATGCCCAGTTGCTTCACTAGCCGATTTAAATTCACAAAAGATATTCATAGTTATAAACTCAAGTCTGTATTTTATTGTAGTCTCTCTATGCCTTTAAAACAAACACATAAGTATGGCATAAGGTCAATCGAGTATCAATCAATTCACAGTTGGAGCTCTCTTTTTCTTGAAATTAAAAAATTATTCTCCAAAACGACATATAGAAATGCCTTCATAACCCAATTTAAAAAGTTTATTCTTAATAAAAGTAATGAATGTACTATCATTTAAACAATTATCTTCCCCCCCCCCCCTCCTTTTAGTTGTTCTCCAGAACTAAATTAAAAAAAAAATAAAAGTGTAAAACTCATAAATAAAAATGTAAAGCCCATTAAATATAATTAATAATATAAAAATCATAAAATAAAAATAAAATTATAAAACTCTAAAATATATATATATATATATATATATATATACATATATATATATATATATATATATATATACATATATATATATATCTCCCACGACTTCTTCAACTCTTCTTTTCATGTTGTTGATTTTCTTTCTTCTTTTTTTTCTGTTATATTATTTTGTTATCGACATTATTATAATTTTTATATTTTTTATTTTCGATTATTATTAATGATAATCAACATTTGCTACAAATGCAATGTTTTGAATATAGTAGTACAAATATATACATTTAATAAAAATAAATGGTTTTATTGTTTTACGTTATTGTTTTTAATATTGTTATTATTATTATTTTTACTATTGTTTTCGTTATTATTATTGTTATATCATTATCATTATTATTATTATTTTTATTAATATTAATTATAATATTATTATGCTGTAATATATATATATATATATATATACATATATATATATATACATATATATATATATATATATATATATATATATATATATATATATATATATATATATATATATGTATATATATATTATATGTATATATATATATATATATATATATATATATATATATATATATATATATATATATATATTATATGTATATATATATATATATATATATATATATATATATATATTATATGTATATATATATATGTATATATATATATATATATATATATATATATATATATATATATATATATATATATATATATATATATACAGAGCCTTTGAGAGCGCCGAAGGTATCCGAATCAAAAATTAAAGGCGACATCCCTATTTCTAACCAAAAAATTGTAATATTTAAAGTTGAATGAACGCAGCAATTATCTATTTCTGCACTTATCTATACAGTACATTGTAATTCTGCGATACTATTAATTCTATTATATTAATAGAATTTGAGATTAACAAATATTGATATTAATAAATATTTAGAATAAGTTTATTAATCAAAACTGATATATGAATCAAAATACTAGTTTTAGAATCAATAAACGAAAATTCATAAAACAAAACTTTCAACATAGATAAATAAGGCGCTTAAAAGTGATTTTTTCGAACCTTTCTGACTGCCCAATTATTGATGACATTGCCGTATCTTAATTTTTAAGTCAAACCTTCTTTAATTAAAACAATCAAAAGATTAGTAACTTTATTGTAGCCCTTGGTTGAACGTTCAGAGTGTTTTACAATCCTTAGTTTACTAAACTATTATTCACCCTCAACAACTGACACAGGAGTAGTGTTGAAAATCCGGAGCATGATAAAAGTGTACGGAAAAAAATATTCTAGTTTCTTTTCAAAGACTTGATTAAGTAGCTGCGGTACGTTTTCGTGCTTAAAAATTGTTTTTTGGGCATAAAAAGGCGAAATTCTTTAACGATACCATTTTTGTTCATATCTCTTGTATAAAACCATGCAAGTTCGCAAGCTTTATTTTGAACGGAAAAATCATCATCATTCAACCAGATGAATAAAATTATATTCCCAACCATCCTGTTTGCCCAAAATATTGCGCAATGTTTTGTTTTATTTAAATCAGAATTCCTCCACCGCGATTATTCAATTGTCTTTCTAATAAAATTGTTTCAAAACTAGAAAGATGCAAGTTAAAGTTATTAATTAGCTCATTTTGTGAACACCAATATATATATATATATATATATATATATATATATATATATATATATATATATATATATATATATATATATATATATATATATATATATATGTGTGTGTGTGTATATATATAATACTTAGGAAGTTAAAGCAAATTTAGATTAGGAACTAATTTTAGATAAAAATGATACAGAAATGTTTAATAATTGAGACTTTGAACCTGGAGACTGGACAAGGAGAAAATAAAGCATAAATGAAAAGCCAATTACGTGCACAATTCCTAAAGATATTTACAGTGGTAGTGTTGCTCTTGCAATCAATGATATATCTCCTGCAGTTCTCCAGAACATTGTCACTTTTATTATTAACAAAGCTGGTGTGGATGTAAGTATATAACATTGCAGCATTTCAGCATTTCAGCAGCCTCGTCACATGTGAAAAAAGTAAACGTAATAATAAGTAAACAAGCCAGTTTAGAATCAAAAATTACAGATTAGCAGTTCTTTTAAATATTGATGGAGAGGTTTATCTTCTCGTAGTACCTTCTCTAGCATCTTTCTCAGGATATGATCAGTACAAAAGGTGTGATGAATCTCCTTAAGGTATACGAAACCAAAGGGAACATCGGAGGGCTATGTTTTGATGTAACTTCCAGTAGTACTGGAACTAAAATGGGTTCCCTTTTTAGAATAACAAAGATTTCTATCCATTAGTTCTTACTTGTGGACACCTCATATCAGAGGTGAAGATTGTTCACTTTGTAATGTTGTGACTCAAAGAAAGACATCTGGGCCGAAGAATCTTTTATTTTAAAAACTCCAAAACATATTTGAATCTCCTGGTTTTTATAATGATACAAGATTTTTTTGGGTTAAGACAAAATAAACTGTTATCAAATGTACTGCAGTTGAGCCTCTAAATTTGTGCAAAGAACAAAAAAGATGAAAAAGTGAAAAAGTTTTAAGAGACGATCAAGATGAGCTAGTTGTTGTTGATTTGTCTTCTGAAGGTGTAAAAATTAGGAAACCAGATGCTGTCCACAATGCACGGTTCCTCGGAAAATCCATATATTATTTAAAATTGCAACTTCTTTCTAGTCAAATTAAACTTGTTCACAAAGATAAACTACTTTTAAAAGAAATAAGTATCGTGGCGGAAATCATAGCGTGTTTTTATGCAAAATGGTATTTGCAATCTGATAAGGCAATCAAAGCACAATATCTAGATATATTATCAATACATAAAATGCATCTATACACAGAGGTTTGTGCCGAACAAGACGCAGTTGAAGCAGTTTTGAAATTGTTTTATAAATATTCCTGGTGTCTAGACTCTGCAATTGCACTTCATTCTTTGTTGGATAAAGACATTTTTAACGAAGAAAAAAAGTAAGAATGCCTTTGCTATGATTCAATAAGACATGCTAAACTTTGATTATTTTAAAATTGGCAACAGATTGCTCATTGAAGTTGAAAACGAGATAAGGAATAAAAAGAGAGTTTACAATGACCCCCCAAGTTCATCATTACTTGTTGATTATTCTTATACTTGATGTTTGATTGTCTTTGGTTGGATAAACAAAAAATTAGCCTGGTTTACCTTCCCACTTCAGTATTAGTGAGGTAGGAGGATATATATATAGTGATATATATATATATATATACATATATATAAATATATATATATACATATATATATATATCCTCCCACCTCACTAATACTGAAGTGACACTATATACATATATATGTATATATATATATGTATATATATATATATATATATATATATATATATATATATATATATATATATATATATATATATATATATATATACATATAAATATATATATATATATATATATATATATATATATATATATATATATATATATATATATATATATATATATATATCAAAAACGCGGTATAAAAATGAGTTATTTCCTCTAAGAATGTACATGATAAACAATATACTGGCTTAACAGTGGGTGAATGGTAAAAAACGTTTTTTCAACCCTACACAATCCTTAAAAATAAAAAGTATTCAAAAAAAACCATGCTGTCAAAATACATAGGGAATTGAAAGATAAAAATATTGATGATTTAACATTGAATTAGTTCATTCTTAAAACACCACCTGCATTTAACAATTATTCCAAGAAATGCATATTATAACAATAACTAAAATTTGAAGTAATACACATAGAAACTAAGAATGTTTGTTAATCAAAAAATCGGAATTGATTTCTAAATGCTGGCATAAAAATAAGTTTCTACTAAAAAACATAAAAATAAGTGAGCTTAAAAAGTAATTATATAAAATACCCCCTTTAAAATATATCTTTTAAAACCCTAAACTATTCTAAGGAGTTCTTTTTACAATAGTGTAAGTATAATCCACGAACGTTTGAAAATTTACAATAATTAAAGAATTTTGAACGTCCTGAAACTTAATATTAGATATAAATTAAAGTTTTATTAAATTGAACATTCGTTTCCGATATTTCATAATTGATGAAATAGTGTAAAATGAAAAATATTAAAATATATATCAACTTGTTTCACAGAGCAGCGGCCTCGATCGTCAAGGTATTTTTTTCGGAGTTAATAAATTGAGAGAGGGTTGTAATCACAATAATAGCAATCTCGTCAACTGTAGTAGCTTTCTCGGCCTTGGGATGTGAACTAACATAATATATATGTATATATATATATATATATATATATATATATATATATATATATATATATATATATATATATATATATATATATATATATATATATATATATATATATATATATATATATATATATATATATATATGATATATGTATATATCACTCAATCGAAACAGCACTATTAAAGATATGCAATGACATCCTGCTAAACATTGATCATGCTTTGAACACTATTCTCCTATCTCTTGACATATCTTCAGCATTTGATACAATTGATCACAGCCTGGTGATTTCCCGTATTAAAGATGAATTTGGTGTCACAGATACTGCACTATAATGGCTGACTTATATATATGATACTTGCACTCTCGAAAATCTTTTGTTTCTATTGGATAAACAAAATCTAGACTAATAGCAAGTTCAACAGGAGTACCACAGGGTAGTGTATTAGGCCCAATTCTATTTTCCATGTTTGTTTCACCTATATATCGTATTGTAGCTAAACTCGGCACCAATCATCATCAATATGCTGATGATACCCAACTTTATACTGTCATCAACCCATGCATAGATAGTATTAATGAAATCAATGTGTGTGCTGATGCAGTAACAAAGTGGTTTCTAGAAAATGGACTTCTGCTCAACCCAAGTAAAACAGAAGCTGTTTAATTTGGATCTAGAAAACAAATTAGCAAGCATAAAAATGATTCTAAAATTGTTATTTCTGGAACAACACTAACTATGATAAATTCAGTAAAAATCCTTGGTGTCACCCTAGATTCATCGCTCTCTATGGACAAGCACATAAATAACACTATTAAATCCTGCAATTACCATATTCGTGCACTTCGCCACATTCTTCCATGTCTGACTAAAGAAGCTGCAAATACAATTGCATGTGGCATTGTTAACACTCAGCTTGACTACTGTAACAGTCTTTTATCTGGTACTTATCAAAAAAATATTAAAAAACTCCATCGAATTCAAAATAGCTTATCTCGAATCGTTTTCTATTCTCCTATTCATTTAAATTCAGAAATATTGCCGAAATCTCTTCATTGGTTACCAATAAATCAAAGAATAATCTATAAGATATCAGTTATCACATATAAAATTTTGTTATCTAAATCTCCTGCATATTTGTTTGAACACCGAGAAGTCCGAACTTCAAGACAAAATACTATATCATTAAACAGTTGTCAACTTACACGTCGTCAACAAAAAACCTCTCTGGGCTCAAATTTTTTTTGTATGACTGCACCTCGAATTTGGAACGGTTTATCTATGAACACGCGAAACTCAACCTCTTTAAAAACATTTAAAAAAAGACTAAAATATGAACTTTTTATAAACGCTTTTTCAAACTCATAGTCAACTTGTTTTAGCGCCTCTGAATTACTTCATCACTATTGTGATTGTTGTAAATAATGGCACTTGACTATCAATGGTATTAACTCTTCTAAATGTCCTCCGCAATATAAGGAAATGTGTGCTTTCGAAAATAAATTAATTAATCTTGTTAAAACCATCAAATTTCGGAAAATCAACAATGTTTTTCAAGAAAAAATAACAAAAGATCTAAAATCTATACGAACCTCGAAAAAAACTTTAACTGTTATACATTGGTTTCAAACCATAAAAGAAACGCAATTCTGTAAGTTCTTAGTCTTTGATATTAATGATTTTTATCCATCAATTAATGAAAACCTACTAAAAAATGCAATAACTTTTGCAGAGCAACATCTAACAATAAATAGCGAACAAAAGAGTTTTATACACCATGCAAAAAAATCATTATTATTTAGCAATGGAACTGCTTGGATTAAGAAAATAGGAAGATTATTCGATGTCACTATGGGGGCCTTTGATGGCGCGGAGATTTGCGAATTAGTTGGGATTTTTATTTTGCAACAAATCTCGCAGTTTTATGATAAAAGCAATTTTGGCATATATTGAGATGACGGACTAGCTATGCTTAGGAATAAAAGTGGTCAGGAAATGGAGAGGATAAAGAAACATTTTGTACAAATTTTTTAAAATAACAATATTCTTATCTCTATTAAATGTAATTTGAAAATAGTTAACTATCTCGATTTAACGCTAAACCTTAACGATGGTTCTTTTCAGCCATATCGCAAACCAGATGATATACTGAATTATATACATATTAGTTCTAACCATCCACCGAGTGTAATTAAAAGTAATCCTAAGAATATTGAATTAAGATTATCAGCAGCATCGTCGAGTGAACCGATTTTTAAAGAAAGTATTTCTCCTTATCAAGAAGCCTTGAAAAAATCGGGTTACAATTGCGAACTTGCATATTACCCAAGTATAAAATCAACAAACGGCAACCATAAACGCAATATAATTTGGTATAATCCTCCTTTCAGTGCAAATGTTGTTACAAAAATAGGTAAATGTTTTTTGAACCTCATCGACCTCCACTTTCCAGTTAACTACAGACTTCGTAAAATATTTAATAGAAACACGATCAAAATAAGTTATTCCTGCATGCCAAACATAAAATCCATTATTAACTCAACACAACAAAAGCATTTTACATAAGGAGGCAAAAACTAATGAAATGAAATGCAACTGCATTGAAAAAACCAAGTGTCCCATGAACATCCATTGTCTTTCCAACAACATTGTTTATCAGGCCACCATCTATTCAAATATTCCGGAATATAAAGAAAAAGTGTATTTTGGAATTAGCGAAACACCTTTTAAAGTTCGGTATGCAAACTTCTTAAAATCTTTTAATGCAGTTAGGTACAAGAATGATACAGAGCTATCAAAAGAAGTATGGAATTTAAAAGATAATAACTTTACACCTTTTGTCAGATTGAGGTTTGTTAAAAAGTGCAAACCATACAACCCAACATCAAGAGTTTGAAACCTTTGTTTGATGGAGAAGTTCCAAATTTTGATGTATATAGGAGAAAACCTACTAAATACAAGAAGCGAAATAATCTCGAAGTGCAGGCACAAAAATAAGTTCCTTATCTCCTCTTTTGATACCGATGATTGATCCTAGTTGGTTTACGTCACGTTTACGCCACGTTATACTAAATTTACATATGCGTTAAAATTTTGTTTCCATGGAGTCATTAGAACTCACGCCACCGTAATTCTAAATGTAATTTAACGTTTTTTTTTATATTTTGTAATATATGGCTGATGATTGCCGTTAGGAATGAAACTTAAAGTTCCATAATAAAAGTTTTTTCTTTATCGTTTTTAATTATAATTATATATATATATAAATATAAATATATATATATATATATATATATATATATAAATATAAATATATATATATATATATATATATATACATAGATATATAGATATATAGATATATGTATATATATATATATATATATATATATATATATATATATATATATATATATATATATATATATATATTATATATATATATATATATATACATATATAACGGGTGCCCAACCCTCGGAATTAGGAAAAATGAGGTCGGCAATTTTTTGCTGACCTCAATCTTTTAGAGGTCGGCATCAGGTCGGCAAAAATTAATTGATACAAAGGTCTTACCATAAAACATAAAAACGAGTTCGGCAGTTAGGTCGGCATTGCCGAGTGCCGACCCTAATTCCGAGGGTTGGGTGCCCCATGATAAATGGCATATGTAGTATTTTTATTATAACTTTGTTATTTTTTTAGCTAGAACAGTAAAAATATTTAAAAAGATTTATTATTAAATTCTTTATAAATCTGTCTTGATGGCTTTGTTTTATGGTTTTTAATTTTATTTGTAGATAATGAAATCTAAAGATTTGCAAAAGCTTGTACTTTCTAAATACCAAAATGGTGATGGTCCATCAAAAATATTTGCTGATATTAAGGGTGTCGTTGGGTTTCGTGCAATTAATCGATGGTGTCAAATCATAAGAGAGACGGGCTCTATCAAGTTAAAATGTCCATCAGGTGGTCCAAGATCAGTTCGAACAAATGCAAACATTCAAAAAATCAGAAGTCATCTGAAACGTAAAAAGAGGATTTCATCTCGAAAATTAGTTAATGAATTCAATATCTCCAGAACCAGCGTTCAAAAAATACTTCAAAAGGATCTCAATTTGCAGGCATATAAATACAGAGTTGAACCACTGCTTACATATGGTCAAAAAGTCAAGATAATTAAATTTGCAAGTTGGATAAGAAACTATTTTCGAAAAGAACAATCACTGAAAATTCTGTTTTCAGATGAAAAAATCTTTGATTTAAATGGTATGTACAATGCCCAAAATCATCGCATATGGTCCACTAATCGCAATAAAGCTGATAAAGGTGGTGGTATTAAACAGAAGCAAAAATTCCCTCAAAAGGTAATGGTTTGGTTGGGAGCTTGTTCAAAAGGTGTTACACCACTGGTTATTTTGGACAAAGATACAGTAAATCATGACTAGTATATAAAAAAGTGTTGCCAGTGGCCTTGAAATATGGAAACGAGATGTTTGGTGATGATTGGACATTTCAACAAGATGGAGCAACCTCACATACGCAACATTTAACTCAACAATAGTGTCATGATAATTTTCCTGCTTTTATTGACAAAAACTACTGGCCTCCAAATTCCCCCGTTCTCAATCCTTTAGATTACTCAATATAGGATGAACTTGTTAACCAAATGAAATGGAATAAAATTGTATTCTACAAATGGTCTACGTTGTACTTTTCCAATCAAAGACCAATTTTTCAGTTTTTGAAAATTAAAAAATTTAGGCAAAGTAAAATATTTTAAATTTAATTTTAATTGTTTTACTTAGATAAAATCATCTTTTTGCAAGTAAAAAAATCCGCACATTTTAACTCATTGATATACGTTAAAAACATTTTTTTTTCTACTTCTAATATTTTTTCATTTTTTTAAAATATAATGATATATTATATATTGATTTTTTTTTAAAAAAGATTCAAAAAGTTCTTTTAATACTTTTTACTTTACTGTACATTATCTTTCTTTTTTCAACTGATAAAAATAAAAGCAGATAATAAAAGACTTTTTATATCAAGTTGGTTTGCTCAATAAATAAAAAGGTCTAACAAAATTGTAAAGATTTGAAGACCAGCCTGTCTATTTAAAGATCCATCAAACTTTGGACTTACAGATTAAAAAAATTCAAATTAAAGTTTGATAAACTCTATATAGACCTGATAAGGTAAAAAAAAGCTTGTCCAAATTTAAACAAGATTGTTCTATTGGAATTTCTATAGAAATTAACAGAGATTCTATAGAAATTTTATAGAATTCTAAAGAATTTCTATAGACCATATGTTCCAAAAGTTTATAGAAATTCTATAAAACTTTTTTTACTGGGTCTAGTGTTAAAATGCTTTCATTTTTGCGTTTTTATGCTTTTATAAATGTATTTATAAATGTATTCCTCATCTTAATCATGAAATAAAAGTTGTTAAGCATATCAAAAACTTGCAATTTCAATTTAGCACATTTCAAAAAAATGAATAAACATTTTTTAACTAAATATAATAATTTACTATTTATGAATAATACAAACAATTTTTATAGCATGAGCTAAGTCATGATTGCGAAAATTAACATAATAATAAATTCGTATTTCAACAAAGTAGTGTATCAAAGATGATGCATGTTTTAGATAGGCATATAGATAGGATAGGCATGAAACTTAAAGTACCATAGAAAAAGTTGTTTTTACTTCGTTAAAATATATATGCATATTTGAAATATCTTTTTAATATTAAACACTCTTTTACGACTATGAGTTTTGTTTTGTAATTATAATACCAAACAGCCTTTAATATATATATATATATATATATATATATATATATATATATATATATATATATATATATATATATATATATATATATATATATACATATATATATATATATACATATATATATATATATATATTATATATATATATATATATATATATTTATATATATATATATATATATATATATATATATATATATATATATATATATATATATATATATATGAATAGTTTAAAATATACTTAACAATATAGAATGCTTAGTGGTTGTAACTAAAAGGTTAAACGTTGTGTATACTACAAATATACTGTTAGTGATTACAACAGATATTTTTTTATTTATTTTTTTTGGTATTTACCTCCTCAAGGCTGAGAAAGCCACTACAGATGAGGAGGCTTCATAATAGTGGTTATAACCCTCTCTCATCTCTCTAACTCCGAAACACGAACCTTGACAAACAAGGCCGCAGCGCAGAGAAACAAGTTGATTTGAATACCATTAACATGCATAAAACTTAACATTTATATACAAATACACTGATGCTAGAAATAAATTACAGATACACTGATGCTAGAAATAAATGCATAGTCAATTGCTTTATAAGATGAAATTCTTTATAAGTTTTATTAAAGTGAGGTAAAAATATCAAGTTTAATTTTTTAATGCATAAATTGATTTAAAGGGTTATTCATTTGTTGGAGTGCAACATTTCATATTAGGAGCCCATCTGCAAAACGCGCTAAGTAACAAAAATAAAAATTTTGGATTGATTGCATTTCCACATATACTATTGTCTGAACACTGAAGTCTATCATTTATTTAAATATTAGACTAATTAAAAAACTTCTGATTCTATAAATGGACAAATAAAATATCGATTTCTGTTGATTTATGTACGATTTCTGTTGTTTTCTCAAAATCAGTTTACTCGGACTTTGCAAATGGGCTACTCCAATTTTACGCAACTTGCATTATTAAATACACAACTTGCATCATCAAAAAAGCAAGCGTCAAGTGAACAATAAGTTTTTTTATTTGCTTTTTTCTTTTTAATAAAAAATAAAGTTTAAATATCTTACTTTGAAGTTGAACTTGACGTAGGCCAAAAAAAAGTATATTTATTATTTTGACAAATCCGTTAAATGCCATTAAAACTTTCAATGCATCAAAATTAAATTTGACTAATATAAGTAAGTATACAATTCTATAATAAAGGTATTTATGAGATTTTTAATATCTTTTTAAGATATAAAGCAAAACAAGTGTCGCTAGTTAAATAAAAGTTAAAAAAACAAAGGTAGGCGTAAACATAATGAAACGCTAACAATAATGTGTCGAAACCAACCTTACGGAAATATTACAAGTGTATTTCATGGAAATCCTATGTTGGAATTTCCACGAAAATTAAAATCCTATGAAATTTCCATGGTTGTTTTTTTTTTCATAGCTCATGTTACACCGTGGGTCGAACAAGTTCGCGTTTGAAGATGCCGTCGTCACTTGTAGGATTACAATCTATATCAATATGTAACTTGAGGAAATAATGTTTTTTACATTTTTCTGTTTTTATGTATCTAATAAGATTATAAATTACACTTTTTATTATGCATCTTATTTAATATGATTCAAAATAAACACGCAGATATAAACAACTACGCACAATTGCAATAGCTATAATATGATAAATGCTTTTTGTATTATAAAATTTATCATATTTTAGCTATATAAATTATAATGCATCATAATATGATATTATCAGAGATGTTGTTCTCGACACTTAATTCTTGGTTATCGAGACTCATATTTAATTGTCTTGGTGTTGGTCTTGAAGCAAAGTCCAAAAACTAAGACCAAGACTCCAATGTCTTGGTCTTAGTCTTGGTCTTTGCCTTAACTGTCTTTACGTCCTTGGATATTATCATATTGTGATGCATTCTAAAATGCATATATTTATCTTATTCTAGCCAATAGCTTTTCTTACTTTACATAACTTGTAATAGTAAAGCAAGTATGTCGTTTGAATCAGTTGGATTTTTAATGCTTATTTTGTTTACTACACGTATTTTAGTTTTAATGTACATTAGATGGCCATTATTATTCAGTATTAGATAAACTTAGATAAGCAGTGTATCAGATAACATTAGGTAACTAATGTACATTAGATAACCAGTGTGTAGCTTAGGTAAGCTTAGATAAGCAGTGTATCTGATAAAATTAGATAACTAATGTACAAAAGATAACTAGTACTATCTTTTTTAATTTTTACCTAATAGCTTTAGTTTGTAAAAAAATTTTTGACGTTGAAACACTTTCTTGTATGGTAGATGTTTATTAAGTTTTAAAATGCTTTATCTTACGATAAATGTTTTTATTCAATTTTAGTTCTGTTAAGTTATTTTTGTCTTTTTGTTGACACAACCAATCTAGTTGGGATTTAGTCAGCAACCAGATCTGGTAGAAACATTTATTATCTTTTTCTTTACTATTAAATAGCAGAACTATTAAGTATGTAAATAATGTAAATTACATTATTTACATATTCTAGTAATTCTGCTATTTAATAGTAAAGAAAAACATAATAAATATCCCTACCAGATCTGGTTGCTAACTAAATCCCAACTAGAATGGTTGCGTCAACAAAAATCAAAAACAACTTTATAAAAGAATTTATGCACAAACTATTTCATTTTAATAGTTTGTGTATAAATCCTTTTATTTTTACTTTATTATTTTAAGTTACGTAATTATAAGCCAACAGGTTTGACTAGCAATATAAATAATGTTGTTCATCATTTGTATCATTTAAAACATTGTCAGTTTTTATATGCATCTAATATTCTTAAAATTAGTTCGAAAGCCGTCTAATTCAAATGATGAATTTAGTTTGAATTAACCAGAAAAGATGTTTCTTAGAACATCATTACAAGGATTCAACTTATAATGATGTTCCAAGGACAACTAAGTGGAGAAGGAAAGCTATGGAAATGTTTCAGAAACATTACCATTGTTAAAATCAGAAAGCGAAGTTAATAAATGCACAAGATTTTATTTCATTAATTGAATGTAAGCCCATAAAAGCAATGTTTTTAAATAATATACTGTTATTTGTAATACACTTATATTTATTTGTTTATATTTAACTAATGTGAAGTGTTTTGTAATAAAATATAAATATATTGTTGTTATCGACTTTGAAATCTACTAAAAGTTGATTAGTAGAAATTGGAAATAATTGACTTCGAAAAATCAAATAGTCAATATAATTGTCTCTAAATATCTTACTAATTGACCAAATGTCATTTTAGGAACTTAAAGTTTTATGTAATTCATAGCATATTATTAATTTTTATAACCAATTAAACTTTCAGTTATGTATTTTAATAATTTGTTTGTTTATTCTATGCTTGTGATTTCCAAATATATTTTCATACATGGCCATTCTAAGCTGGCTTTGGGGACTGTGGCAAAATTTAATTGTGAAACTCTAAAATCTAAATTTCATTTATATAATCCCATTGCAAATATGATTGCAATGACTTTTTAATATTTAGCAAGTATATTTAAGACTAATAACACAAGTCAACAAAAAAAAATTTTCTGGTAGCGAACAAACAATTTATTTTTTGGATTGCATTTCTTATTTTGATGTTAAATATGCAACTCATTTTTTACCATCACGTCAAGTTGTAAAGATATTTGGGTTCAGATCTTTAGTCTTTGGGGTAAAGTTCCTAATAGCGTCAAAAAAAAGTTGTTTAAAAGCATGTAAACCTGGGTCTCAAAAAAAACATATTTTCATAGAGATTTTAAAAAACATAAAAATTTTTCCTTAGAAAATTTTTAAATTTTTTGTTACATAAAAAACAAATTGTTTTCTTAGCACCAGAAAAAAATTTTGTTTTTGTTGACCTGTGTAATTAAAATCTAAATCGTTGAGGTTGAGGTTCATTGAAGTGACCCTGTTCTCATTGTTTTGTTCTATTAATATTTATATGATATGATCTTAAAATATAAAAAATTAGTTAAAATTACTCTATTACTTTTATCACATTTTTCATCGGAAAAAAAAAAAAAATTTACCCTATATTTCGACTATATTGACTTGAATAGTCGTCTTGTTTAATTTCAAAAATGCATAAGTTGATTATAGTAGACTTTACAAAACATATTAGGTGGTTTAGTTGACATTCAAATTATTTAAAAGTTGTAACAAATTTAAAGTAATCTCAATACATAATTTCTTATTGTATATTGAGATTACTCATGGGCGATGTGATTTTCTAGATACCAAATACTAAGAGTTTGCAATATTTTATAAATTACTTAAATATGAATATTATAAGATACTTAAATTGCAACATTTTATATATTACTTAAACAATTATAATTAATTAAATGGGGATTATTCTAGACGCTTGCAAATGGGGGATGTGATATTTAAGTTAAGGTATATGCTACACATAGTTGTAGCTATTTCTTATTTCTTGCAGCCTAGTTGGATGGGAACATGTTAAAAATTAAAATATTTAATTAAAGAGCTTTCAATTAACTTAAGAACTTTATTTTTATACTTTTTAGTCTTTTTAGGCTTTTTATAGTTTAAATTAATATTTAAAATATTAGTTATTTTATTTAGATTCGATTGAGCTAACATTTAAAACATGCATTGTTCAATGAAGCAAGACTTCTAAAGAACGTTGTTCATCGAAAGAAGACTTCTAAAGAGCGTTGTTCATCGAAAGAAGACTTCTAAAGGACGTTTTTCATCGAAAAAAGACTTCTAAAGAACGTTGTTCATCAAAAGAAGACTTTTAAAGTACGAGTTAAAGAATTCTAAAGATTTTTTTCTAGAATTCTAAAGATTCAAAAAAATTAAGTAAAACAATTTTTATGCTTGTATTCATCTTATATTCTGTATACATCTTCGAACATTTTTACATTTTACTTGGTTAAATTTACCAAGATTTTTGAAGAAATTATTACGATTTGTCATGTTTCAATTCTTTAATAATTTTTACATTTATCTCCTTTACGCCTACCTTTGGGCATTGGGGAAAGGCTAGAAAATATTTGGAGGCTTTTTTAAATAAAAAAAGCTTTTTCTCCATTAAACGAACAATTTTAAAGAATTATGGGGACATATTAAAGTTTATTTGGGTGGTTTGGTATGACAGTAGGTGCCTCTAATTCTTGAGCCTTCATAGAGTTACTCCATGTTAAGTCGGCTCAGTGAGATAAAACTTCAGTCTATTTCACAATTAGTCTAATTATACAGAACTTCAGAAAAATTGGCCTATGTTTTTTAACATAAATGTAAAATAATGCATTTCGGATTGAAAAGCAAAAAATATCAATGAAAAAGAAGAAATACATAAAAAAAATTTAGGGTTGACGTTACAGTTTACTTATTTGAAATAAAAACTATATCTTGATTATAGCTATTTTAAGCCCACAGCGTCATCAGAATGCTTTTTCAAACATTTAAATCATTTTGGTAACAAAACAATTAAGCAATTATACGTTTTTTTTGTCTGCACTTAAAATATTTGGCTATTATTAAGTCTCATTTACTTAGTCCACTAAATACAAAAAGTGAAATGTAGTTAATAAAGCTTTAGAGCGTGTCCCACTTAGTACGAAGTGGATTTCACCAACAATTAAAAATCCTGTTTATGATTACAGATTGGAAGTTGAAGTCAACAGGTTTAAAAAAGAGACGTGAGAGTGGTGGTTTAATTAAGAAGATAAAGTTATGTAATAAAATTGACTGTATTAGTTGGCATACTAAAGAATATTTCAATTTAACGAGTCTAGTACCAACGCGTCGCCATAATAAAAATATCCGAACAGAAAGTGTTCTTAATTACAACATTTTCATAATTCAGTAGTACCTGATGATATAAATGGAAATATTGTGATAGACTCTTTTAACGTCATGAAAAATATTCTTCACAAAATCTTTAAATCATGCGTTAAACAAGGTTCTTTCCCAGACTCGCTAAAAATATCAAAAGTAATTCCTATTTTTAAGACAGGTAATCCGACCAATATAATAACGTACAGACCTATTTTTTTTCTTTCAGTTTTTTCAAAAATGTTAGAAAGAATAATGTATAACAGAGTGTACACATTAGGGTTATGACTTTTTTTCAACCCCATGCTCCTACACTGTAGTTTGGTGAACTTTTACCTAAAAAGCACGAAATGATCTGTTACTTGTATATCTTTTGAAGAAAGTTCACCGCGCCATGGAAAAATTGGTTTTTAATACGACAATAAAAACGATTTGCGTAGTTAAAAATCGATTTTTCAATGGCAGGGTGAACTTTTTTCAAAACATATGAAAATAATAGTTCATTTCCTTTTAGGTAAAAGTTCATCAAACTACATTACAGAAGTATGGGGTTGAAAAAAAGTAATAACCCTAGTACTGATACCTAATTACCAATAAACTCCTTAATGAAAATCAGTTCGGTTTCAAAAAAAGCATTTCAACCGAACATGCTATTCTTCAATTAACACGTTGCATTAACGAATCTTTTGAAAATCTAAAATTTACACTTGGTGCTTTCATTGACTTGTCAAAGGTTTTGACATGGTCGATCATAATATGCTCAAAAAACTTGAATGTTATGGCATAGCAGGTAAAATTTAAGTTATCTATTCAACCATTAGCAATTTGTTTTTAACAAAGATTTCTAAACTCAAACATCAATGAACATAACATATAGTGTCCCACATATTTGGACCACTTCTATTCATTATATATATAAATAATCTTAACAAAGCATCCAATTTTAAGAGTACAATTTTTGCAAACGACACAAACTTGTTTCAGTCACATGAAAATATAAACATATTTTTTAATAAAATGAACAGAGAACTTAAATAAATTTCATTTTGGTTCAAAAAAAATAAGCTATCTTTAAATATTGAAAAAACAAAATAGATATTTTTCCATTCAAACTATAAAAAACCGATATTGCGTTTAACCGATATTGCCGATTTGCCTGCCTTTTTTATATACAATGTCATCCTAAAAAAGAAAAAGTGACAAAATTTTTAGAAGTTTTTATTGAAGAAATTCTGGCTTAGAAATCACACATCAATAGTATTTCTAAAAAATTGCAAAAAACGTTGGAATTCTATACAAATCTAGAGGGATTTTAAACAAAAAGCAATTAACGCAATTATATTACTCTTTTATTCACTGTCATATCAATTATGCAAATATTATATGGGGAAGTATACATTAAACTTAACTGAAGTCTCTTTATCGGCATCAGAATCACGCAGCTCGCATAATAAATTTTAAAAATCATATTTCGAACTCTGAACCGCTATTTTAAGAAATGAACGCCTTAAATGTTTATCAACTAAATGTATTTAATGTTTTGTGTTTTATGCACAAATGTAAAGAACTTATGTCCCCGATGTTTTCGTAAATATTTACAAAACTAAACCCCAAAACAAATGTTACCAACGTAATAATAGCATTTTAGAAAAACTTTTTTGCAATAGTAAACAAGCTCAATTTTGCATATCTTGTCGTGGACCTTTTCTCTGGAATGAAATAGTTCGGCCTAATTTTGTTTTTTCATCTAAATTGACCTATTCCACTTTCAAACAATCTATTAAAAAAAAAATCACTTTTTCAAAAAAAAATATTCTTGATTTCTTTAAAAATATTTTCAGTTGCTATACTGCATATCGATTTGTTATGTTTTATTTTGAGTTTCACTTCCGAAGTATGCAGAGAATTAAATATATGATATATTTAGTGATTATGTATTCTCGGTATATATTTATTTTATATAAAATATAGCATATTTTTTTTGTAGACGAAAATAGAGTTTTATTAAGGGCTTCCTGATAAGGTTATTACGATCTTCTTGAAGTCCTGCCCGTATGGTATTATAAATCTTGGTGTAAGTAATATTAGATGGCAAATAAAACAAAAATAAAAATAAGAATAAAAAAACTAAAAATTGATTATGAACCAAGCAGCTCGGTTTGAGCAGTTCAGGAAAGGAATGGGTTTTTAAATAAAAGTGAGCACTAAGAAAGGAATGGGCTTAGACAAAATGAAGTGAAACTATAATAATAAATAGATTATTCGGGGATAAAAGCCCACACATTTTTGATTTAAAGATACCTTTGTTATACTTTCGTTTCAGAAACTCTAAGCCATTCAAAGGCGTAATTTTATTACGCCTAATACAGGTCTCTAAACACCTTTTTAAAATGTTGAAAAGGCAAATATTCATTTAAATAATATTCTGTAGAAATACTACGAGTTACTTTGATTCAAAATTTTTCATTCTATTTATAAAATATTCTATTTTTTCTTAAAAATTAATAGTTCTTTAATTTTTTACATGTAAAATAATAATGAAACGTGAACAACACATTTCCAGCATTTTTTGATTTTTTGATTTTTTTTTTTTTTTAATTTTATTTTCGTCATTTTACACATTTTACAATGTTATTTATAAATTTAAACAAATATATATAATTACAAGCTGACTGGGGCAAGTAGAAGTCAAAATTACTTATCATCAAGCCCCTTTGTGAAATACAAAAAAAATACAATTAAATTTTACATCTTCCAATATTACATAAAAGAGTGAAATTAATAAGTTTAAAAAAAAATAAAAATTTGGTTAGAAATTTTAGAAGGTTAAAAAAGAACTTACAGTTAAAAAAAGAACTTAAAGTTAAAAAAAAAAGAAATTTAAGATAAAGTTAAAATATAAAATAACAAATAAAAAATTACAAATCTGTACATATTCGTATACATATTAAAGACAATAAACAAAAAGCAAAAAAATTTAATTCGCTTCATATGCATATACATATTCAATACAATATTGAAATTAAATAAAGTACATAAAAAATTAAAAATACAAAATTATTTCAATTTTTTTTTTAAAAATGAGAGAATGTACGTAATGTTTAAATTTAGTAAGTGTTTTTTTATAGTTCTTTTAAATGTAGCAATAGATTTTATTTTTTTCATATTTTCGTCAAGAACCGAATTCCACAAGCGTGGTCCCCGGCATATAGTCAAGAAGTCAGATTTTTTGAGTGATGTTAGTGGGATGTAGTAATTACTCATTGAATGTCTTGTTTCATATTTATGACTAATTCGAGTGAAACTTTAAAAAAAATATTTTGGAATCATTTCATTTTGAAGTTTAAACATAAACAACAAGTTATGGTATATATTTAGTTTGTATACATTTAGAGTTTGTATACATTTAGAGCATTTATTTCCTTGAGTAACGGCTCGGCACTTTCGTATCTACTTGCGCCCAAAACTAATCTACTTGCTTGCTTTTGTTTTGGATAAATAATTTTTAGGAAAGATAAATGATTGTTTGCCCAGGCAATATTACAATAGTTAATATGACTATGTATAAATGAAAAGTATAAATTTTTAAAACATAAATTATTTAAAAGATGTTTTGTCTTGTACATAATCCCCAGGGTCTTTGAAACTTTGTTCTCGACTAGCTTTATTTGGCTTTTCCAATTCAAATTCTCATCAAAAATTATTCCTAGTATTTTCATTGAAAAAACTCTTTTTATTTTAATATCGTTAATTGATAGTTCAGGTAATTTGAGTGGAAGGTTCTCGGATTTAGATGACTTAGCAAACAAAATATATTTCGTTTTTTTAATATTTAATGAACGTTTATTTGCTTCAAACCACTCATTAAGATATATTAATTCTGTGTTTACAATATAAAAAATATTATTTGACTCAGAAAAGAAAACATTTGTGTCATCAGTAAAAATAATATAATTAAGTATTTTTGAAGACAAATAAATATCGTTAATATAAATTAAAAACAGCAGGGGTCTAAGTATTGATCCTTGGGGAACTCCGCAATTTATTAATTCAAATGGGGAATATGTTAAGTCACATGGTACTCCTTGTTTACGATTTTGTAAATAACATTGCAGACACTTTATATTGGAGTGAACTACTCCATAATTGTGTAGTTTATAAATTAGAATCTTGTGGTTGACAGTATCAAATGCTTTTGATAGATCTAGAAAAATTCTGAGTGTGTAACTGTCCTTATCAAAACCATTTAAAATTTGGTTGGCAAGATCAATTACTGCATTTTCCGTGGAATGGTTGTTGCGAAATCCAAACTGTTTATGATAAAGAATGTTGTTTTTTTCAAGATAATTGTACAGTCTGTTGCGCATAATACGCTCTAGTATTTTGGAAAAACAAGAAAGTATGGAAATTGGTCTGTAGTTAGATTTTATTGAGTCATCACCGCCTTTGTATAACGGAATTATTTTTGCTAATTTTAGTTGGTCAAGAAAAATGCCGTTTTTTAGGGAAAGATTAAAAATTTTAAAAAGAGGTTTCTCTATTCTTTGAGCCCCTAACTGTTATGCTTATTTTATTTATTGAAATTTTATATTACGAAATTGTAAAATCTTATATTATATTAAAACAGAGAAAGAAAAAAAAGAAAAAAAAAAATCGCTAGTCGAAGTTCATCAATTAAAAGCTCCGACTCCTCCATGAAGGAATCAGATGTTTTCAAAAAAAATTTAAATGATATTTTTCCCTCAGGAATTGCACCGGCAAGCTTTTTTCCTATATTTATAAAAAAGATATTAAATGTTTCAGCAATTTCTTTATTAACAAAAGCATCTCCTCTATTATCATCTCTTTGCAATCTTTTTGGAAGATTATCACTTTTCACAATTCCCACTTCTGTTATTTCTTTAATTACATTCCATGTTTTCCTTGCATTTCCAAATGTTTTATTAAGTAACGAAGAGTAGTATTTTTTTTTGGATTGCTTTTTTAATTTTTCAAAAGAATTTTTATATTTTTTGTATTTTATTTCATTTTTGTAGTCTTTTTTTTTTTTAAATTTTTGGTAAAGTTTTTGTTTCCTTTTTGATGACTTAATGAGTCCTCTCGTCATCCACGGACTTAACAAATTTTTAGAATTAACAATTTTTTTAATTTATGAAAGGCCTTTTCGTATTGTCTTGTAAACATGCGAATAAAAAAATTGTAGCCATCATTAGCGTCATTGCAATCAGTTAATAGTTCCCAGTTTACTTCATGTAAGAGATCACGAAACGTGGCGATTGATTCATTATTTATTTTCCTTACGTATACCGTTTTTGTTTTTATTTTATTCTCAAGGGTTGCAGAATTTATTATCAGAAAAACTGGAAAGTGATCAGTTAAATCTGTTTTAATAATACCACTTTGGATTTTAGTCCTTGTGTAATTATTAGTAATATTATTATCGATAATAGATGCAGTTGTTTTAG
The DNA here is from genome assembly GCF_038396675.1 of Hydra vulgaris. NCBI lineage: Eukaryota > Metazoa > Cnidaria > Hydrozoa > Anthoathecata > Hydridae > Hydra > Hydra vulgaris. Next base: position 68,496,150 of record NC_088922.1, on the reverse strand, counting down.
TCACACGTGTTGGCTTATTAATCATGGGAAAAACGCTGTATTGCAAAAGTGTATTTATAAAATTCACGACTTGGTTATTAGCTTTATTTGAGAAAACTAACTTGTAGTCATGAAGCAAATTCCAAACACTTATGTTTACAATTATGACAAATAATGATACTTTGAAAAAAATTATGATGGTTGGAGTTTTGGAACCAAAAATCCCTCAAGTTTTGGCCACATTTGCCCCAAACGTGAGAGCAACTAGTTGGTAAATTTTTTTTTTTTTACTTCTCTCAACTAATGTTATATTCATCGATAAAATTTTAATTTCATACGATCATCTTTTAAAGTTCGAAAGTTATGGCGGTGTGACGGAATAGTGTCGCAAAATTTTTATTGTCGCAAACTTTTATTGCCGCAAATTTGATTGTCGAAAATGTGAAAAAGGAATAGTGCTGCAAATTGTCGCATTGATTGATTGTCGAATAACAGAATAAGGAATAATGTCGCAAATGAATTTAATGAATAGTGTCGAAAATAAAAAAACTGAACAATGTCGCAAATGAATTTAGGGAATAGTGTTGTAAACAAAAAAGCGGAATAGTGTCGCAAATGAATCTAAGTAATAGTGTCGAAAACAAAAAAACGGAAAAATGTCGCAAATTAGTTTAAGGAATAGTGTCAAAAACAAAAAAACGGAATAGTGTCGCAAATAAATTTAAGGTAATATCTTTGATTTTCAAAATGTTTGATATTTTTTTGTTTTAAGCTATTAAATAATTTTTGAGGTTTTTTTAAGACCTTTATTAATCATGGTTATTCTAAACTTTTGTTTGTTTACATTTCGGGAAGTTTTTATCATAAATTTCAAATAAATGTTCCTTAAATGATAAAATATTTGCATTGTTTGTATCATTTGTATAAAGCCTTTGATAGCGACCTGTTTTTCCTGTAGTATTGAATGGGTATTATTATTCAAGGGGTTTAGTGGAAAAGTGGTTTAACCCACATTTTAAAAATTTTGCGAATAATCACTGTCAACAATAAATTGAGTATGTAGTTTGTTGTGGAAAAAGTACCAAACACCAAAACCTAACCATAAAGAGCTGCTACCCCGTCCACCCACTATAGCTGGCACTGCTTCTACCTATAATCATATTTACTTTAATAGAAAAATAAATTTTGAATTGTGGAAAAGTTGCCTATCCCACAATTAACATGGCAAATATAAACAGTTCAGATTCGGAATACTTTCAAATGAAAAGTGATTGTGATGATTCAGATGTAGATAACAACCTATCTTTAGCGGATGATGCTAGTAAAGGTATATATATATAGTTAATAAAGCATCAAGATGTACTTTTTGTTGAGGATTTTATCATACAATTATATAGTTTCCAGTCTCAATGTTGTTTAGGCAGTTTTTCTTCTAGTTTTTTTCAAAACTAACATGTACTTTTTTATTATTATTATTTTTTTCTTGCCGTATATTTTAATCATATCGTAAACATATGTAACTACAAATAGCAGGGGCAAGAAGAAGACAAATTGTCTTATCGCTAAGTCCCTTAACATATACCATAATTTAAAATGATAAAAAATCGAAGTCGTAAAACTAAAGCATATAAAGCGTTTTTAATTAGAATTTATGTAAAAAAATAAACAAAAATAAAAGTTATAGGTCCTGAACGTCCGACTTTAACTAAGATAATTTCCTTTAAAAAAATTTTTTTTATATAATATAAAAGTAATGCAAACAAATAAATGCAATTGCAATTGCAAAAAAAAAATGTTACAGATAGACAAAATTTAAATACCATAGTAAAATATTTAGTATACCAAAGATATATATATATTTAAAAATCAACACGCAAATCTCATAATCCTGAAACTTTCTTTTTAAACCAGTATATACCTTATAATATTTAGAGTACATAGTAAAATTTTTATGAAACTTAAATTTTTATAAAAAAAGAAACTGAAGCAATAACAATTGACATAATTTTTTTAAAGTCTGCAAAGTTGATAATGACCGACGTTGGTTAGGCTTATCAGTACCAACCCGCAAGATTTGTCGCAGATTTGAATATTGGGAGTCAATATGTTGAAGAAAACGCAAGACCTATAGCATATTCTGCTTTTGCCATTTTTGATAATATTCCTATTTTCACAATTTCGGTTTATTTTCTATTTCGATATTACTTTGGAATTTATTTTCCCTTTTCGAGATTATTCTCTTTAAGCTATTTCGATCTTATTCTATAAACTATGACTGCGAAATGGAGAAAATGCCCAGATAAAAAAAGGACATTTTGGGGCTTTGCTTACAGACTATTAAAAAGCTTTTAATTGCATTCCGCATTCTTTGCTTATAGCTAAATTGAATGCATTTGGTCTCAGCAGAAACGCACTATAGCTCATTCAATCGCACCTTAGTAATAGAAAACAGAGAGTAAAAATAAATGATTGATACAGCTCTTACTCTAATATTTTGTTTGGCGTTCCACAAGGGTCAAGTTTAGGTCTATTACTATTAAATATCTTTATAAGTGATCTGTTTCTATTTTTACTCAATGTTGATATTGCAGGATATGCTAATGATAACACTCTTTTCCGTGCAAAAAATGACTTAAATTCTATTGTGAGTGGTCTGCAAAACGCAACATATCATTTTTCTTTATGATTTGAAAATAATGCTATGAAAGCTAATCCAGATAAATATTATATTATTATTAGTAAAACAAACTCACTAAGTGTTAACATCTGTGATTGATAAATAGTCTTATCTGATAATGAAAAATTACTTAGTATAATGTTTAATAATAAATTTCCTTTGATAACCTTTGATAATAAATAATGTTAACAATTTATGTAAATCAGCAAGTCATAAAGTTAACGCGCTCTCCAGACTCGCTTCTTTTATGTCTTGAATCAAAGAAAACTTAAACTTAACGCTTTTATTTCATCTCATTTTTCTTATTATCTTATATGAAATAACCAAACTAATGGTTTGGTTATTTCATAGCAGAAAACTTAACAGTCCTATTAAAAGAATACTCGAAAGAGCCCTTAGAACTGTATATCAATACTATCGATCTCCTAATGATGAACTACTTATAAAAAATGGTTCGAATACTATACACCACAATAATTTACATGTATTGGTGACGGAAATTTTCAGACTAGATATTGACAATATTTTGACAACATCATGACAAAACGTTTATCGCAGCAAAAACGTCGAATGGACCTTTTACATTTTTAAACGTAAATAATTTTTCAATTAATTGCTTATAAGTCATAATTCTTGTATAAATATTGATCAAGATAACATTCTCTATCCAACCGTATAAAGTTTATAAAATTTTAGAGGTGCCAAAATGGACCCTTTTTTGCCCCTTAAAATTGCCTAAAAGCGATATTACTGTAGCGCAATCAACTGGTTTTTTTTTTACGCCCACCTGAAGACTGTGCACTATCTCTCTGCCAAATTTCAGCTTTATACTATTTTTATCTGGGTTTGACCCTATTTTTCGCTAATTCTCTCTGACTACAATTCCGTTTTCACTATTTGCGACCCTAATCTGTTTTTATTATTTGCGACATTATTGCATTTTTACTACTTCGTCAGCTCGGAATACAAGTATCGTATCAATAATTTATTAAAATTATTTATAAAAATGTAATTATCTAATTTATGAAAATTTAACATTATGTTAATGAAAAAAATTATTTTTGTGCTGGGTGGTGCAGAGAAACGCATGTTTTTTAATATTGAATTACTGGGACACAATGTGTGTAAAATAATAAAAACAAGTATTAAATGATAGGTTTTTTAATGCAGTTTTTGAAATTACATACCATATTTAGGTTTGGAAAATAATTTCTATGAGACGGCGTCCTTCTTGCTGGATACAATTTTGAATCCTCTTCTGAATATTATGGACGGCTCTCTCCAACATTTTATTCGACACGGCTTTAATTTCCTGACGAATAAAATTCTTAAGGTCATCGAGTGTGCGAGGCTTGTTCATGTACACTTTTGATTTCAAATATCCCCACAAAAAGAAGTCACATATCGACAGGTCGGGTGAGCGAGAGGGCTAGTGAACATCGCCAAATCTCGAAATCACATGTCCTGGGAACATTTGTCGAACTGGGAACATTTGTCAAACCACTTCAATGGATGCTCTCGCCGTGTGAGCTGTGGCACCATCCTGCTGAAACCAAATGCCTCTCATGTTCACTTAATGCCTTTCAAGTTCTGGATGAATGAAGTTGTTAAACATTTCAACGTAGCGAGCTGATGTAAAAGTAACTGCAATTCCTTCCCCTTCAAAAAAATAGGGTCCAACAATCCCCAACTTTAAAATGCAGTACCACACTGTTACATTTAAACTGTGAAAAGGTCTTTGGTGTAATTCTTGTGGGTTCTCCAATGCCCAATACCGACAGTTTTGAAAATTGACGTAACCGTCAAGATGAAAATGTGCTTCATCATTCATGAAGACTGTAGCATCGGGATCTTCCGTAAACATTTCATATATCAAGCGACAAAACTCTCTGCGCTGTACAAAATCCCCTTCATTAAGCTGCTGGATGATCATTATTTTGTACGGATGGAACTTGAGGTCATTATGTAAGATGCGGTGAAGCGAACGACGTCACATACCCACGCTAAAGCATGTCGTCTAGTCGATCGGCTAGTAACAACTGCTGTTCTGACTCGGTCTACTTTTTCCGGAGTACGAACTGATCGGGGAAGACCAGGTGGTTTCTTTTTCATCACAGAACCAGTACTTCTAAACGTTGCAACCCATCAGAATACGGTATTTCGATCAGGCACTGCACCTCGACGTCCAACTCTAAAATATTGACGGAAAAGACGTTGCACTGTGACTACAGAATTATTGTTTCTAAAAAACTGCTCGACAACGAACACACGATGTTGTACGCTCCAATGCTCCATAGCGACTGAAACGGCATTGTTTGGGCCGTCTGCGAACATTCGTTCAAGGTCAATACACCCTCCCGTCGCCGCGTATTAGCAGTTCGATAAACATGCGTTTACTCTGCACCACTCAATATAGCGTTATATTGTAACGTTATTCTAAAATAATTTTTTATATTTACATATCTTTAAATTTAGATAAATTAGATAACTTCATATTTATAGATAGTTTTAATAAATTTTCGATACGACACTTGTATTCCGAACTGACGATTTGTGACACTATTCCGCTTTACTATTTGTGACACTATTCCGTTTTATGCTTTCGACGCTATTCCAATTTTACTATTTGCAACACTATTCCTTTTAAAAGTTTTCGACGCTATTCCTATTTTTCGTTTTCAACACTATTAAGATTTTACTGTTTGCGACATTATTCTTTTTACTATTTGCGACACATTTCCTTTTTTTTTATTTTCGACACAATTCACTAAATTCTTATGCAGCACTATTCCTTTTTTTATTTTTGACACTAGTCATAAAAAAACAAGTCGGAAAAAAACACATACTGAAACTTTTCTTTTTCTTTCAGAAAAAGACACATACTAAAACTATTCAGAAAAAAACTCATACTGAAACTTTTTAGTCCCTGTGTAATAAGAAAAAGTGAATAAATAAAGTCAAATAATTTTAAAGATAATATAAAAACATTTAAAAAAACCTACGAATCCACTAACTAAAAAGACCTTATTAATTTTTTGTATGGCGGTTACACTCCAAGAAATAAAAAAAATGATGAATGTTATATTTAAAATCCAAGAAAAATCTGTAATTGCTATTGCTAGTGCAAACACAAAAATACTCAACGAAAGATTGGACAAATATCATTGCTAATCCAAATAAGAATAATAATAAGAATAAATAAAATTAATAAATAAATCCAAATAAGAATAAAAAAAATTGAAAAAGAGCTTGAAGAGATAAAAGAAAGTTTAAACTTCAACGAACACGTAATTGATAAAAAGATTGAAATTAACAACAAACATTTATTTAACAAAATCAATTACAAACAATTGAGAGAAAGAAAGAATTAATAATGAATTTTTAAACGAAATAATCCGTAACCTCGATCATAGATCGCGAAGAGGTAATTTAAGAATTGATGGACATTGCGAAGACGAAGTCGAATCTTAGGAGGCAACCTAAGAAAAGGTTCATTCATTTTTTCTACAAAAACTGGGTTTAAAGGGCATTGAAATTGAACGTGCACATCGCACCGGGCCAAAAAAAAGTTTGACGTCCGAGGGTAATAGTTTTAAAACTTCAACAATACAATGACAAAGCTAAAGTTTTAAAAGAATCAACTCGTCTCAGAGAAACAAACATTTATGTAAATGAGGATTTTTCTCGCGAAACGGTTGCAATGAGAAGAAAATTATTTGCGGAAGTAAAAGAATGACGTTTAAACGGTGAGAATGTTTCGGTTCAATCCGCAAAAATTATTTCCTTTAAAAATAATTTTTTTAAAAACGCACTAAACAAATAATCGAATTATGCATTCTTAAAAAGCAACCTTACGTAACCTAATTATAAAAACCATGGCTGTATTAAATGATTTTGAATCCATTACTTTTAATTTTTTCAAAGGAAACCGCTTTTCCTCTGATGAAAACGTAGATCCAGATAATAACTTTTTTTTGCGATACATTTACGGATTGTTTTTATTTTTAGCCTAAAGAATTTGAAGATTCTTTTTCAAAATGCAAAAAAAAAAAGTTCAAATCGAATTAGAATTCTCCACAACAATATAAACATTTTAAATCGGAATTTTGAACAACTTATAGATTTTCACAAGAAACAAAAAATCTTTTCAATATCATTTGTTTAACTAAAACATGAGTTACATTAAACGATTTCGACAACAATTTTATTATTCCTCATTTTAAAATGATCTCACATGAAAGAAAAACGAATAAACGAGGTGGAGGACTTCTCATTTATGTTCATGAAAATATCTTGAGAAATGATTTAAGCGTCTCCGATGGCGATAAAGAAGTTTTACTAATAGAACTTTTACTTGAAAAAACAAAAAATATTATTATAAGCTGTCGTTATCGACCACCTGACCGCGCGAGCAAAAACCTTAGCATGTTTACACAACGTATCGTGAAAACAAGTGACACAGAAAAAAAAAAGTTTTGTAATTGGGGACTTTAATATAAATTGTTTTCTTTATAACGATGACCATAAAGTTAAAAATTTTTATGACACAATTTTTGAAACAGAATCTATACCTTTAATTAATCATCCTACTAGGTAGGGTGGTCCTTAAAACAACTTTTTTTAAAAAAATCTGCTCCCACCCCTAAATGTGTTCTATATAATACGAAAACACTAGGTTTAAATTTTTTTTGAAAAAAACATATTTATAGAGGTCCCCCAAGACCCTTTAATATTTAACGGGTCCCTAATATTTTCAAAAAAAAAGTTTCTCAAAAATAGGTCAACCTGGTACTCAAATGAAGCGCTATTATATAAAAATTTCAAAAATATTATTCATTTTGAAAAATAAATTTGAAGTTTAAACTTATTTATCACAATTATCATGAAAAATTCACTTATTTCATTTTTTGCTAAAAAACAAGAATTTTACGTACTAAAACCTAAAATAACTTTATTATTTCAAAATGAATGTTATTTTTGAAATTTTTATATAATTTTGCTTCATTTGAGTACCAGGTTGACCTATTTTCGAGAAACTTTTTTTTTTAAAATATTAGGGACCCGTTAAATATTAAAGGGTTTTGGGGGACCTCTAAAAATATTTTTTATTCAACAAAATTTTAAACCTAGTGTTTTTGTATTATATAGAACACATTTTAAGGGTGGGAGCAAATTTTTTTCAAAAAAATTGTTTTTAGGGCCACCCTACTATTAGGGTAATTAGGTAACAATAAATTCGGCTACCCTAATAGATTATTATCTATTAGGGTAGCCGAGTTTATTGTTACCCTAGTAGGGTGATTAATTAAAGGTATAGATCATTACAACAGATATTTTTAATAAAGATATTCAAAAAGGTATCATAAAGACTGATATATCCGTTCATTTTCCTACATTCCTGATTTTAAACATAAATTTAGAAAAAAATATTAACACCCCAATAGTTGTTAAAAAACGTATTTTCAAACAAAAAAATCTTGAATTATTTAAAGACCTTTACTCCATTGGAATCATATTAATTTTAATGACAATGCAAATAACATCAACGAAACATTTTATAAAACATTGTTTTCTGTTTACGACGCTAATTTTCCTATAGTTGAAAAAATAATAAAAAAAAACAAAAGCTCAAAAAGTCCCTGGATTACGAAAGGATTAAAAAAATCGCCAAAAATTAAACGGAAGATATAAATTAAATATCTAAAAAAACAAACACCTTGTAGCGAAAAAATATATAAAAACTACAAATATCTGTTTAAAAAAATACTTAAAAGCCTAAAAAGAAATTACTACTCAGAACTAATAAATAAATGTAAAAACGACTTAAAACGCATATGGCAAATTATGTAAGAAATTACTGGAAAACAAAAATCACGCTTAGATTTTCTGCCGCAGATGATTAAAGTTGATAACATAAGTTTATATGACCTAAGAACCATATCCCATGAATTTAATACATTTTTTATTGGGATAGGTCCTTCCCTATCAAATAAGATTCCAAATACGACGGCTTTCTTTATTGATTTTCTCGTACCTTTGGATAATTGCATTTGTTATGATGGGTTCACCTCAGAATTATCTTTTGAGGAATTTGATGTAGCTTTGAATTCTTTGAAAAGAAACAAAGCAACAGAAGCAGATGAAATTAATGGAAATTTATTTATAGACTGTTTCGGTATATTAAAACATGTTCTTTTTAAAGTTTTTAAAACTTCTATTAATCACGGAATATTTTTTTGAAATTGTTATTTAGGTGCCCCAAGAAGACCTATCGGTCTTGTCACAGAGCACCACGCAAGTGCATTTAACTAGGAAGTTCATGCCTCTTTCCTTACCGTGACTAATTAAAAGTTGCTAAAGTTACTCCTATCTTTAGAAAGGGTGACAGATCAAATATTAGCAACTATCGTTCCATCTCTGTTCTTTCGGCATTTTCAAAAATTTTAGAAAGAATAATGTCTAATAGAATATACAAACATTTCAACAAAAATAACTTATTATATAACAAAACAATTCGGCTTTAAAAAAGGTAACTCAACAGAACATGCAATAATCCAGTTTGTGCATGAAATCTCGAAATCTTTTGAAAAATTACAGTACTTGTTGGGTATCTTCATTGACCTATCAAAAGCTTTCGAAACAGAAGATCATTATATTTTACTACAAAAACTTAAATATTATGGAATTAAAGGTACTGCTTCAAAACGGTCCAGAAGCCACTCAACAAAAAGAAAACAGTTTGTAATTAGTAACGACGTTTATCAAAATAATTATCTTGATATCGTATGTGGTGTTCCTCAAGGTTCAATCCTCGGATCCCTACCTTTTTTGATATACATAAATGATTTGAATAAAGCTTCTAACCTTATAAGTATCATGTACACAGATGATACCAATCTATTCCTCTCAAGCAGTAGTATTTAAGAACTCTTTACCACTATGAATAAAGAATTAAAACATATATCAAACTGGTTTAAATGTAATAAGCTAACTTTGAATGTTAATAAAACAAAATGGGCTTTATTCCATTTGTATGCAAAAAAGCGATTTTTACCAACAAACTTGCCGCAACTTTATATTGGCAAAATTGAAATAAAAAATGATTCCGTTACAAAATTCTTAGGTGTTTATCTCAATGAAAACATCTTCTGGAATCAACACATTAAATATGTATCTACTAAAATTTCAAAAAACATTGGGATTTTATATGAAGCTCGTGACAACCTTAATATAAATTGATTGAGCCAACTTTATTTCTCTTTTATCCATAGTTACAAAAATTACGTTAACACTGCTTGGGGGAGTACTGTAAAAAGTAAGTTAAAACTTCTTTATCGTCGTCAAAAACATGCGATCCACATAATTAACTATGCTGATCGTTTTACACATACAAAACCGTTTTTTACTGAAATGATATTATTATTATTATTTAACTTTTATTTTGCTGATTAAACAATATTACAATTTTTCATATAAAATAAATAACATCGTAAACATAAAAATCCTTTATAAAAAACGTTTTTTAATTTTTAATTTATAATATATATATACTGTTATAATCAGTCAGGGACTCAAAGAAGGTAAGGATGATGCGTCACATGCATCACAACCTTTTCATAGTGCCCTTTTAGTCACTCATTGAAATAAAAATAAAAAAACACTTTAATTTTTAAGAAAAATAAAAAATTTAATAAAATTAAAACACATAAGAAAAATAAAAAAATAAAAAATAAATAAAAAGAAAAAAAACAAAAAAATCTGAAAACAAATACTGTAAACTATAATATATATGTCAGGAATTAAGGAGATGCATTTTAGTTTGTTGTTTAAACGATGAAATGCTTTTTAAGTCTTTAATTTTTTTATTTTGGAAACGTTTCCATATTGATGGACCACGGTTTGTAATTAGAAAACTTGACTGCTGTGATTTAATTTTTCCTAATTGATAGTCGTTCCTGGTATTTGAACGCAGATTATATTTTTCAGAAAATGGTATAAGAAAGTTATCTGAAAAAACGCTTGGTAGAAAATTGTTTTTATATTTATACATAAAAATTAATATCTGTAAAGTGTTAAGTTTCTCAATATCTAGAACCATCATGCTTTTCATCACTGGGGCCGGGTTTACTAACCTATTTAAATAATTAATTGCTTTGGATGCATGGTTTTGCAGACTTTGCAATTTTAGCAATTTGGTTTTATGGGTGCTGGCCCATACAATATTTGCGTACAAAAGCTGACTATGTACAAGACTAAAGTAAAGCATATTACGTGATTTACTATCGAGAAAAGGTCTTGACTTATACAAAACACCTATTACAGAGGATACCTTTGTTTCAAGAATACCAATATGGTTTCTCCGTGACAAATTTTCATCAAAAAATACTCCCAAAAATATTGTGTATTTTTCACGTTTAATTTGATTTTTATTAATAAACAGTTTAGGCAGCTTTAACGGAAGATTAATTGATTGTTTTTTTTTATGAAATAGAGTAAAGCTAGTTTTTTTACAATTTAGGGATAATTTATTTGCTAGGAACCAGAGGTTGTAATATCAAGGGCTCCTGACTTTTCTAGTTGTACAATTTGCTTTCTGTTAGACATGTACCTTTGAATCCATTTAAATGTTGAGCCTATTATGCCGTAATATTTTAGCTTGGAAAGTAAAATACTGTGATCAACTGTATCAAAGGCCTTGGAAAGATCAATAAAAACTCCAAATACCAGTTCATCACTATCAAACAACTTGTATATTTTGTCAGCAAGTTTAACAATAGCATGTTCAGTAGAGCAATTACTTTGAAATCCAAACTGATTTTTGTATAATAAATTGTTTAATGTAAAGTACTTATTAACTCTATTATAAATTACTCTCTCATATACTTTTGAAAAAACTGAGAGTAGAGAAATAGGTCGGTAGTTAGAAACATTATTGCAATCACTTTTTTTGAGAATGGGATTAATTTTGGCTAATTTAAGTTTGTCAGGGAATATACTATTTTCAAATGAAGATGATATTAAATAAAATAATGGTTTACAAATGCTGTCCATAACATAAATAGCTACATTACTGGAAATACCATCATATCCACATGACTTGTTGCGTTTAAGTTCAATAATTGCTTTATTAAATTCAAGTTTAGTTATCTTTTCATTATTTATACTAGTGTTGGGTTTTTTTCCCAAAATATTATTAAATGTTTTATTTGGTTGCGCAATGTTAGATGCAAGAGAGGGGCCTACATTAACACAATATTTGTTAAATTCTTGACATATATTTGTTTCACTTGTTATAATTTTTTTATCAGAAATTAAATTTTGTGGTAAGCAAGCATGCTTCTTTTTTTGTCTTCCTGTTAGTTGGTTTATAACAGCCCAAGTCCTATTTATATCGAATTTAACGGGTGATGCGGAAGTTATCGGACAAAGTAAAAACGTCAATAACTTATTTATAAATAAAAAAACAAACTACTATTATATTTTTTTAAATAAAGCATTTATCTTTTAATAAAAATATATTATTATTTATATGAAAAAAAACCACCATCTGCAATTGATCTCAATTTTGCTCTGACGCCTTTCGAATGCGACTGTAAAAAGTTTAAATCAATTTCTTGTAGTTTTAGTTTAATGCGATCAATCAAAACTTACTCTGTTGAAGGTTGCCAATTTCCCTCGTAAAGCTTCTGTGCCAAAAAATTTTTTATTTGGTCGTGCTTGAGGCACATTTGGGGGATTGGATTCTTTATCAACTTAATAGACATTATGGTCCATCCAATTTAGAGAATCTTTAGAATAATGAGAACTTGCTAAATCTGGCCGAAATAAATAGTTAAAGTCTCCATGATACTTGTGAATAAATGGAAGAAGTCGTTTTTCTAAACATTCATTAATATAGATTGATGAATTGATCGCTACAGCCTTGGAAGTGCGAAACAATGGCTCGGACATACCACGGTCAGATATAGCTATCCACATTAATAATTTTTTTGGAAATTTCTCTTTTCCTATAAAACGAACACTTTCTGGGCATGTCTTTTTCTTGTTTGTGTAGTATCCAGAATTTCCAGGCATGTTGTCCCCTGCAAAACAAAAGTATTTTTTGTCATTGATGACTAGAAGCGATTTTGTGTTATAGAGTTGGTTAACTAGTTTCCTGCTTCTTTTCTTTTCCTTTATTTGTTGTTCTATAGTGTATTTTGGAGTCTTTTCACGTTTTCTATATTTAATAATCATTTTTTTTTAACTGACGACCGATTGTCGATTGATTTACACCAAATTTAATACCTATTTTTCTCTGACTGACCTCTTTTCGATTGTTGACAAGTCTCGATTAATTCGGCTTTTTTTTCTCTAGTCCAGGATGTCGGACGACCAGGGTGCTTTCTATCAGAAAACGATTGAACAGTTTCAAGTCTTTTTAGGTTATCATATATTGTACTTCGAGCAAATCCTTTCTTTTCAAAATGATTTACGATTTTTTTTTTATATATTAGGTTTATTACAAAAAACATTTTTAGTCGCTTTCGAAAAGATTCTCGTTCAGCTGCATTTAACCTCATTTTAAATAATTGTGTTTCAAAAAATAAAGTTTATATTTTATAGAACGTTTATGCCTACGCATAAAACCACAAAAACTAATTATTATGCTCAAATAATGAAATTAGGATTTGTCCGACTTCACCAACTTCCGCATCACCCGTTACGCTTATCAAGCTGATTAGAAAAATATCTAATTTTTGCTTCTTTTATATTATGTTGGAAAAACTTTTTATAATTTTTGTAGATTTTTTCATCATCTTTATTTTTTGATTTTAAAAATTTTACGTAAAGTTTTTGTTTTCTTTTTGATGCTTTAATTAAAGTTATTGTCATCCATGGATTCTTATATCCTTTGTTTTTTATTTCTGTAGTTATTTTTGGGCATATATTATCAAAGATATTTTGAAATGTACTTAAAAAATTATCAAAAGCAATATTAATATAATATCTGTTGATATATAATATAATAATAATATCTGTTGATGAATAAACGTTGTCCCATCGTTCTATTTAGAGTTTTTTTTTTTTAATTATTCAGGTTTTTTATAGAAAGATTTCTGTGAGTCACAAAGATTTTTTTATTGTCAATATTAGATAGTACTTCGCGTGCTATATGGAAAACCGGAAAATGATCAGAAAAGTCTGCAATAAAAAGGCCTGATTCAAATTTAGTATTTAGGAAACTATTTGTTAAAATATTGTCAATCACAGAAGATGATTGGTTAGTAATGCGTGTGGGTTTAAAAATGGTGGGTTTTACATTAAATTCAAATAGTAAGTTGAAAAAGTTTTTTATGTTGGCAAACTTTTCATAACATAATGCGTCCATATTTGTATCTCCCGCGACAAAAACGTGCTTGTTTTGTTTACTTATTTGAGACATAAAATTTCTTAAGATATAAAGGAAGTTAACTTGTTTACCGCATGGCGGACGATACAATAAGGAGATTAAAAACGATTACCAGAAGTATTTAACACTTCAATGCACAAAGTTTCAATATGGCTATTTGTTTTTGAAAATGTGTTGTTTTTTTTTAATTCAAATTTATCAAGAATATATCGACTGTATAGACCACGTACATACATAACGTAGTATGTCCACATTTTTATGAAATCAATGTTTTACTATATTCTTATTGGCAGTAATTAAGCTTGTAGAGGACATTTGTTATATGTCCACAAGTGATATCCATCATTAGATATAACACAAAACACATAATACTTTGCTATATTTTACAAATGGTTTTGAAAATTGAAATCCGTTTTTCTCCATATTTTGGTTTTTGGACATACTACGTTTGTGCTCTATACAGTCGATATATTGCAACGCCACCTCACTTGCTGATTACACGTGGTTGACTTATCATTTTATATGAATCTAAATTGTAAAGGGAATTTTTGGGCATGGACGAATTTGCATCTTCTCAAGTTTTTGATATACATATTACATCAAAAAGATAATTTAAAGAATAATAAAAATGTTTAAATGATTCAAAGTTTTTGTTCATTGACCGTATATTAATACTGAAAATGTTTAAATCTTTGTTACGTTTTCTCTCTTAAATTCTTCCGGTTTATAATATTCATTATTTAAGCAGTTAATATCTATTTCAGTCAAAAAATTATAATCATTTTTGTTATATTTTAAAGTTTCAAAAATAGGTGATATTAATTTTGTCAATTAGCTTCATTGTTAGGCATTGTTTTAGATATATTCATTGTTAATCCTTAATAAAAACCTTAATTTAGTACTTAATAAAATAATCAAAACGTAAATAAATAAATTACTTGCTTTTAACACCCTCGTTCTCGTTTTTCACTTCTCTTACCACTAATCGATTATATATGACTTTCGCGTATTTTCCGTTACCACGATGTATTTTTGCTTGGACAAAAAGCTCTTTACGAATTTGCATTGTTTCATCGCTATAGTCTTCGTTGATAAATATGTTTTTTCCCTTGAGTTTACGAGCGTTAGATAAGATGTTTTTCTTGTCCTGCTTGTTTAATATTTTGCAGACAATAGTTCTAGGCTTACCATTAAATTTACCGGCATGATGTGCTCTTTCTATAACAACTGGATCCGCAATTTGAAGGTCTTCTTTAAATAGTAGGCTTACTTTTTTTAAAACATCATTAAAAGTTTCGTTATTTGCTTTTTTGATTTCGACAATTCTTCGATTGTTACGTCGGTTTCGATCCTCAAGATCGACTCTTTTTCTTTTATTTTCATTTGAATTGTTGCTTAATTTTCCGTGGAATGATTTAATACCCACAATAGTTTCTTTAATTTCTATTAAATTTATCTGAACACAATCTTTTTAAAGTTTTATGTTTTGTATATTTATGGAGAAATAATTTATCCCCTACTGCTTTTAATAATACTTTCAAACTCAAACCTAACAACAAATACTATATAAGAAACATTTTTTAAATGAGCCGTTTTGTCACACAAAATTTTATCAATTTTGAATTGCTTCTCGTGGACTTCACCAATGGAATAACATTGTTCTGCGGAATTTCGATCAACCAACTTCCTTTTATTTTTTCAAGCTCAATCTAAAAAATTTTTTCACTTGATAATATACTTAGATACTTCTAATATTTTGAAAATTGTTATTTAACTTGAATTTTATTACTTTTTTATTATAATTTTAAATTATTTTATTGTATGTTATTGTCTTTATTTTGCTTGCTTGTATTTCATAATGTTCTGACGACAAGATCTTGTGTTCTTTCAGATCCTAGCTTATGTTTAATTTTTAGCAGTTTATATATATGCGCATCTATATATGCGTAAGTGTATATATGCTTATATTTATATATGTGAGTGTTTTTCTTATTTTATCTTATGAATAGTGTCGAAAAGGTAAAAAAGGAATAGTGAACATACAACATAGAAAGCCTTAACATAGAAAGCCTTAACATAGAAAGCCGTAACATAGAAAGCCTTAACATAGAAAGCCTCAACATAGAAGTTATTCAAATCTATTTCAGCCTTACCATATAAGTTATTTAAAAACATTTTAAGTTTAACATAAAAGTTTTAAAATGGAAAAAAGACAATTTTTTCCAAAGATGAAACAACTATGTTGATATCTAGCCAGCCCCACATCGAAAAAATTATGGAAATTTTTTTCCAAAAAAATCGAGAAAAAGGTAAAGCGTTTGTTGCTAAGCAGTTTATCGAATGGGGTTTCCCCAGATCAACTGCTTACGATAAAATCGTAAAATTGGATCTCTAAATAGAAAAGTTGGAAGTGGTTGAATCTTTAAGGTAGCTACTATAGAAAATATTCCAAAGATTGCTGCATTTTATGAAAATAAGTCAGGGTGCTTCCAAATGGAAGTAGCTCTAGTTTTTAACTGTAGTCAAACTCGAATTTCCCAAGTATTAAAAACAATGACTAACATTCGAACTTTCAAAAAACAAATCGTCCAAATCGTAACTATCAGCAGAAGAAAGCTATGCGTCCTAAATGTCGTAAATTGTACAAAAATTATAAAAACTTAGATTTTATTATGGATGATGAAAGTTACTTTACCTTAAGCAATAGCACATTAGCTGGTAATGATAGGTTTTATGCCGCTGATCCTTCTCAATGTTCTGACCAAGTAAGGTACAACTTGCATAAAAAGTACGAGAACAAGCTCTTAGTTTCTTGTTGCATCATCCTCCGTGGAACAAGCCCTCTTAATATTTATCACAGAAAGCAGGCAATCAACCAATACACTTACAAGGAGAGACTAGAAAAAACTTTACTTCCTTTAGTATCAGAATATAAAAAAAAAAGACTATGAGTTCATCTTCTGGCCTGATATAGCTCGATCACATTACGCAAAGTCGATCATCGACTTTTTGAAATTGAAAAAAATCAAGGTTGTACCCAAAGATATAAACCCAGCTAACGTTCCAGAAGCAGGACCAATTGATAACTTTTGGGGGTGATTTAAAACGGCTAGTGTACGAGAATAATTGGAGAGCTGAGAATTTGGAAGAGCTTGAAGCAAGAATTAGATATTGTTATTCAAAGATGAATAAAGAAATTTTTCTTACTGAAATAAAACATCTTTCAAAAAAACTTTATAATACTGCTAAATATGGTATTTGAAATAATTATTTTAATATATTTATAAGCAACGTATACTAACATATAAACAGTTGAAATATTGAATAATAAAACTTATTAGTTCTTAAAATATTAATTTTTAAATTTTATCCAAAGTTTCATTTATGAGGTGTTATTTCATTTCCTAAAGTAATTTATATAATATTTCAAACTAATTAGTATTTGGTATATAGAATATCACATCCCCCTTGTGTAATCTTTGTATATATCGCAAAAGTAGCTGAAATTATTACTTAAAATATCACATCCCCCTATGCATATATTATCCCCCTATCTAAAATATTACATCCCCGTAGTAATTTATACAATATTTCATCAATTTGTATTTGATATCTAGAATATGTCATTCCCCCTGTGTATTCTTTAACATTATTTTCATTCAATATATTACGATTAAAATTTTAAAAAGTAAGAATTTAAAATATATTACCATTTTATGCTAATTTTTATAATTATCATTAACAAAACGCTTTTATGAATCTTGTTACGTTTTTAATATATTGTTTATGTACTTGAATGTTTCGGACGTACTTGCTACATTTCTAAGTGCACTAACTCAAAAGTTATATTTTAGGCAAATGTGATATTTTATTACAGTTCGTTATAAGTAATAATAAATTAATGCATTTATTTATTTATCTGTGAGATAAATAAATAAATACAAAATGGTGAGACAGGTAAATACTAAATTACGCTTATGTACCACCAAATTAAACAAAAAAGAAAATTCAATATGAGTAAATGTGAAGAAAACCAAGTTAGTAGACTGCGAGACATTTTAAATAATACTTTTTTAAATTAAATTTGAATGCTGACAGTAAGGGCGAGTTCAATATGTGGTCAGGAAGTGAGTTCTATACTTTAATGATTCTTTCGCTACAAAAATTCTTCTAGAATCATTAATGTATTTCTTTCGTGGATTAAACTTTTGTGAATGACTTCTAGTAAAATATTTTGAATTAGAAAAAGTAAAAACATCTGGAAATGGTAAATCAACGAGATTATGTACAATTGATTAGTCATATAAAGATCAAATTTAACTCTGCGATACGCAAGAGATTTTAGTAGGAAAACAAAAAGTCTTGATAAGTAACCAGTGTATGAAATATGACACTTTTAGCAGACAATTCTGGTGAAATGTTTTTGAACTTTTTCTATGCAAATTATACCTTTTAAAAGATGAGGAGCGTTTATTATTTAAACTGGGGTGCAAGATTTTAATACAAGCCACACAAACTTTGTTAGCTTTTAACAAAAGTTGAGAATTGTTAGAAGGATTTTAAAAGTAAGTAAATACAAAAGTATGCTATGCTTAAAATACGAGAGCAGTGATTAGAGAACTTCGTTTCAAAGGACATGGTGATTCCAATATCCTGAATTGAATAAAGAGTTTCAATATTGATAACGGAGTTTAATGAATAAGGATAAGAAGGTATATTACATCTTCCATAGCATAAATTAAAACATTTGTTGGTTGCTACTTTTAGTTGCCAATCATTGAATTATTCCAAGATTTTTTTAAAAGTGTTTACAAGATCAATGTTGTTGCAATCAAATAATTGATACAACTTCATATCATCTGTAAACAGCTTAATGTTACAGTCTCCATCAGTGCAATAAACTGTCGTTAATAAATATTAAAAACAATATAGCTCCTAGTACAGTTCCTTGTGGTATTCCACTCTTAACTGGAGTGTTTTCAGAATATAAGGTACCAACACACACACACACATTGAAGGTGATTAGTAACAAAATTTTTAATCCAATTAAATAGTTCGTAGTTAATTCCATAGTAATGCAATTTGAACATTAGTTTAGGATGAGTTACCGAGTCAAAAGCTTTTTCAAAGTCAATATAGATGATGCCAACTATTTTTTTGTTATTTACGGCAGTGGTCCATTCGTTTAAAGTTGCCAGCATTTGTGAACATCTGGATTTGTGACTTATAAAACCAAATTGGTGTTGAGAAAAAGAGTTATTTTCTAACAAATAGTTTTTTATGGTTTTAGCAATGATTGGCTCCATAACTTTGCAAACGATACAGGTCATTGAAATAGGTCTGTAGTTGGATGGTAGAGAAAGGTTGCCTTTCTTAAATATTGGATAAATTATAGCTGATTTCCAAGTTTTAGGTATAGTATAAGTGGTCATTGACATTTCGAACAAAATAGATAGAGGAATGGCAATGGTAGTTGCAACTTATTTTATGCACACACTTTTATATTTATTATGATTTTACATTACTGTACTTAATAAATTACAAATTTATCATATTTGTTATGTTTTATATAGGAAAATAAAAATATAATAAATTTTTGAATTTAGTAGTGTGTGCATTATAAGTAGGCCAGTTTGACTGGCGGTAGATATAATGTTTTACATCTTGAATAGATCGGACGAATAAGAAGAAATCTTTTTTTAAATTACCATTTATAAGTAATAATATATCAGTTGCTACCTTGTTTTATGTAAATATTACCAATATAAAGGTAACTTTGATACATGTACATTAATCTTTTAATTTTATCTTTATCATTTTATTTAATATACTACATTATCAGCAGGCAAGTTTGACTGGCAATATAAATGATATTGTACATCATGCAGATAGCTCAGACAAAGAAATAATTGTTTTTTAAATTAAAATTTATAAGTAATACTATACTTGTTGCTGCCTTGTTCTATATAAATTTTACTAACATGCAGTTAACATTTATACATGTATTAGTTTGTGCATAAATTTTTTTATTTTAACTTTATCATTTCATTAATTATAGGCAGGAAGGTTTGACTGGCAATATAATGATGTTATACACGATGCAGATAGCTCGAGCTAAAAAGTGGTAATAATCTTATAACTATAATTTATAAATAATGATATATTCATTGCTATTTTTTTCTATATAAGTGTTACCCAAAATTTGACAACGTTTATATATAGCATTTAAAATGTTGTGTGTTGATGCGTAATTATAAAGTAAGTTATAATAGATAATAATTATAATTATAAATAAACTTGTATATAAAGAAAATTAATCAGTATGTATATACTAATTGTATGATTTATTGTGTAGATTAGTGAAATAGACAATGGTACTAACTGCGGTGAAAACAATAAAGAATATTAAAATGTGAAAACAATAAAGAATATTCAAATGGTAATTTGTTTGACAATTACCTGGTTCGGCAATTACAGTTGGCGGTGCTTTCGCGCTTATAAATGGCCTTAATGTATTTTTGGATTAAATATGTTGCATTAATGATTCTTCTAATTTGTTGAAGCTTGAAATTATTATATATCAATTTTATATATACTATTTTTATCAAATAGTTTATATAAAATAATATATTTAAATTGTTATATTTACTGTAAAAATTGTTTTCCTAATCTATTGAAATTGTTTATCACCGTATGTATATCACTTATAGTACGATACTACGAGGGTTGTCCCAGAACTGCCTAGCCTAACAAAGAAAACGCTAAAACTTTGAAAAAAAAATATCTAAGGCTGAAAGCCTTAATTTTTGAAAGCTTAATTGTGAAATTAAATTTTTTTTTTTTTCTTTTTAGATTCGCGACCATTAATAATAAAGTTTTTCAGTATATGTTTTTCAGTAAATTTAATACGGAAAAAATTGGGACTCGTTATGTCATTCAATATTTTTATTTAAAAGGTCTCAGTCCAACCGATATTAAAAGTGTACTACATTTTATTGTAGGGGAGTCTGCTCCCTCATTTGCAACTGTGGAATTTAAAAGTTTAAAAGAGGCCATATGACCTGTCGAGATGAATCATACAGTGGTCGACTAGATGAGGTCACTGCGCCAGAAATGGTTAAGAAAATCCACAAAATCATATTTGACAGTCGTCAGCTGAAAGTGCGCGAGTGCTGTAAATGTAAAAAGTGCTGAACATAACATATTGACTGAATATTTGGACAAGAAAAAGCTGTGCGCACAATGAGTGCCACGTTTACTTACAATTGACCAAAAAACTTCTCCAAAGAATCCAAAAACAACTTCAATGGCTGGAAAAATTATGGCGTCAGTTTTTTGGGATGCGCGTAGGATAATTCTCATTGATTATCGTCAAAAAGAAAAAGCCGTCGAAATTGCAGCTTTCGAGTTAAGAAATTGTTTGAGTGTTGTTTCATCAAGACAATGCACCGGTTCACACATCTGTAATTGCTATGGCTAAAATTTATAAATTAAAATTTGAATTGCTCCTCGCGCACTCTATTTACCAGATTTACTCCCCTCAGATTATTTTCTGTTTCCAAACTTAAAAAAATGGCTTGGTGGAGAAGATTATTTACAAATTAAGAGTTAGAGTCCAGGGTTGATAGATATTTTGCAGAGTTTGATGGTTCTTACTATAAACAAGGTATCGAAGCAATTGAACATTGCTGGGAAAGTGTATCGAGCTCAAAGGGGACTATGTTGAGAAATAAAAATAAATTTTTTCAAAACTTTTGTGTTTTTTTCGTTAGGCTTGGAAGTTCTGGGACAATCTTCGTATTTGTAGTTATTTGTTTTATTTATTTTTAGTATACTTATACATATGCATGTATTAAATATTTTGGCAAAGTCAAACTTAAATGTTTTAGGTGCATTATAGCTATTATTTTTTAAAGATTTGTTGGATTCAACAAGATTTAAATTTAATTTTGTTTATTGGTTTTGTTCCGGGAGAGCAATCCTATAGATGAAAAGAGCTCAATAATATTAACAACTTGCTAAATAAGAATTGCTTTTTATGGTTTTATGTGACAATTGAAATGACATTAAATTTCAAAAAACTTGAAAACAAAACATGCTATTTTACTATGGAAAACCCATGGTAAAACCATGGAATTTCCATGGGTATTTGAACACCTTTCCATGGAAAACTAATGGACTTTCCATGGAAAACTAATAGACTTTCCATGGAAAACTCATGGATTTTTCTTAGAAATACCATGGATTTTCTTAGCAACACTATGGATTTTCCATGGACAACCAACGGATTTTCCATGGACAACCCACTGATTTTCCATGGACAAGCCACGGATTTTCCATGGACATGCCACGGATTTTCCATGGACAAGCCACGGAGTTTCCATCGACAAGCCACGGATTTTCCATCGACAAGCCACGGATTTTCCATCGACAAGCCACGATTTTCCATGGACGAGCCACGGATTTTCCATGGACAAACCACGGAATTTCCATGGACAAGCCACGGATTTTCCATGGACAAGCCACGGATTTTCCATGGACAAGCCACGGATTTTCCATGGACAACCCAGGGATTTTCCATGAACAACATAAGGATTTTCCATGGACAACCCACGGATTTTCCATGGACAATGATTTGGACCATGCAATTTTATATTTCAGCTCCAGAAGTGTAAAGCTTAAAACAAAGTCTTAATAGTTGTCTGTAAAAATACATAAGCATGTATCAAGTTTTATATCTATGTAGCATTAGTGATGTGGCTTTATTTTAGAAGTGTGGAAATGTGGAATTTATTAAATTTCAAGTTTCTTTTCTAGTCTATAAAAGGAATTGCTTTTATAGAAGCAAGCAACTAACTATATTGCACTAATTTTAAGTGTGTCAAAAATTTACAAAAAAAAAGGCCATGCAATCAAAAAGAATTCTTAAAAGATAGAGTTTTCCTTGAACGATTCAATGAACATATTTAGATTCAAATTAAAATAAACAATTCAATCAAAAGTTTAGATTATTTGATGGAGTAATGTTTCATTTTTTCCTAGGAAAAAAGTTTCATAGAATTACTAAAAAATTTTAAAACATATGGCCTATAGAAATTCTAATGAATTTCTATAGAATGTCTATATAGAATGTTTATTAATTTCTATAGAATGTCTAATTTTTATAGAAATTAACAAAGATTTCATAGAAATTCTATAGAATTCTATAAAATTTCTATCGGCCATATGTTTCAAATGTTATAAAAATTCTATAGAACTTTTTTTCCTGGGTTGGCACTAGCATATTAATTAGTTTATGTTACTTCATATCAATTAGTTTACTATATATTTAGTAAATTTGTTGTTTATTTAGTAAACTTATTGTGTGCTTGAATATCTTTGTAAGACTTAAATTTTGTTTTTCAAATTTAATTATTTATTTATTTTATAATTTCTTTTCGCTAGTTGCAAATTTTCATTTCTATGTGAATATAAAGATTCTTTTGAGTAATCCTAATACAAGTACTAATACAAAAAAAAAAAAAAAATTAAAAAGATTGAAAACCATTTCAAACATAGGAGTATGTCCTACTTTGATGTTTTTTGATCCATATCCATGCCAAGCTGATCGTGTGTAAACGATTGGCATGGATATGGATCACATTTTTACACCAACGTATCGTTAGTGTCTTACCTATTATATATTAAAAAATTAAGCTCGATCAACCTTGCTTCATAGTTATCTAATAACTTATAAAATATTACAATAAGCAAAGTTATATATATATATATATATATATATATATATATATATATATATATATATATATATATATATATATATATATATATATATATATATATATATATATATATATATATATATATTAGTTAGACGTTAATCCTTTTTCAGAGTTGAATTTTAAGCTTTTTTGCTTAAGCGTTTACTCTCAGGTGAATAATATAAAGGACGTGTAACTTGTTAACTTTTGGAAAGTATACCTACCCTGAGCATAAAAAAAATTCATTAGGGGTAGTCCATAAAATACATCACACTCTTAGGGAGAAGGGGGTTGGTGGTTTTGTGATGACTCATACAAAACTTGCTACTAAAGTGTAACAATTTTGTGAGGAGGAGGGGAGGTCAAAATCGCTTGAAAATTGCGTGACGTAATTCAAAAATTATTTGTTCATTAAATTTCACTTATTGTTAAAGAGAACTTTTTACTAAAAAAAATATAAACTTGGAGTAATCAAATTTAAAATCTCAAGTTTAAACAATATGATCAAAATAAAAATTTTAATCAGCTCGTAAAAATTTACTAAACACTAAACAAGAATTGAAAAAATTATTGAGAGTTTGTATTGAAAATAGAATCATTTGTATTGTTGTTGTTATACATTTTTTAGTTGTTTGTCCGCATTTCGATCCCAGAATACTTAGTTTTAATTTGTTTAATAAATGCGTGACGAAAGCCAAACGGTACCCTAAAATTAATTAAAATTAAAACTTTAAGCTATTGAAAAAGAAAAATCTGAAGGCGCGGTTTTAAGAGCAAATATTCAGTGGAGGTTAGAAGGTGAAAAATGCGATGAATTTTTTTCGTTTAAGAAAAAAAAAAAACTAGCTGAGCAATATGTCCCTGAAATAAACGGCGGAGATCAAAACCTAACCAAATAAATTTTATTAGAATTTGAAAATTTTTATAGAAACTTATACAAACTTAAAGGAAATGACAAAACTCAAAAAAATCTCTGATGTATTTTTAAAAAAAGAAACAAAAACGATGAAGAAAATTCGAGACCATATCATTAACAAATGTAGATTATAAAATCCTTAGAAAAATTTTAGCACTTCCGCATTTTGGCATATTTTGTGAAAACTATTTATAAAAATATATATGCTAAAATTAAAATAAACGTTTTTTTTTATGAGAAAAAAAAGATGTCTTAAGAGGGGTAAGGCAAGGTTGTCCTTTGTCAATAATACAGTACATTATTCAGGCAAAAATTTTTTAAATCTATGTTGGCAAAACAAAAATATTAAAGTTAAATACTTTGAAGGGAAAGAAACAAAAATACAACAATACGCTGACGACAATATTTTTATGTTATGATTCCATTATGATATGCAGTTATGCATATATGATATGATATATGTTATGCAGATATGGTATATGATATATGATATGCAGAAATGATTTATGATATATGATATGCAGTTATGATTCCATTAGTGAAGTAGGGATTGCTTTAAAGCTCAATCAAAAAGCCAGAGGCAATAAAATAAACCATACTAAATTATAAAGCATATGGTTAAAATATTTTCAAAGACAAAAATGATCCTTAGCTTTTATAAGAGTTTTCGTCCCATTGAAATCTAAATTTCAATTGGGACGAGAACTCTTATAAAAGTTTAGGAATATTTTTTTCAAAAAAAATGAAACTATGATATCCAATATGATATCCAATGTTAGTAGCGTTTTAACAAAATAGAAAGCTTTTTGAAAAAATGGGAAAAAGACAAAATACCTTTAAAAGCAGAAAAAGAATTATAAATACTTTAATAATCCCGTAAGTAATACGCTTAGCTTTTACAGCGCCCCTTTCGAGCAAAGGAATCCTTAACAAAAGAGAGACAAAATTTAATAATTTTTTTTGAGAAGGTAAAATATGTAGATTTAACAAAACAAAAACATAACAAAAAATAAAAAACGGGGGAATTAATAGCTTAACCAACAAACTTAAGGCTGTCTAATTGCAATGGGTAAGCAAATTTTACAATGAAATATAGTTAGACCTTGCAAGGATGCAATGTTTTACATACTAAAGTACGATGGAAATGCGAACCAAAGCAAATACATTTTTGAAACTATCCCTATTCAGATTAATCTGTTACCCCCTTTTTACCCTTAGCTATTAGTCATTTGGCATAAATAAAAAGAACAGTATGTTTTACCTTTAACTGAAATTGAAAATATTTTGAAATAACCTCTTTTTTTTAACACAGTGATTAAAAGGTTCCCTGAAAAGTTTTTAAATCCAAACAAAACACAGGTAAAAAACGACATCGTAATTGTAGCCAATGTTACTAAAACATTTCAGCCAGATTTTTTAAACCATAAAAGCATAAGCTTGAATCAAAACGAGTTCGAAAATATTAAAAAAGCTTTGCCAAGGAAATGGCAGCATAAAATTCGGAATTTCAAAATTATGATTATAAAAAAGTATTTTTTTATATATGCAAAAGAAAAGCAAAGTACGAATATAAAAAACAGTTTTAATATTATAGAATTTATTTAATAAACCAATAAACAATTCGAAATATAAGTTTTATAATTCAAAAGCATCTTTTCAAATTATGAAAAATTTAAATGAAAAAGATTGGAAGTATTTTTTTCTTAATCTTTATAAAAGAAACACCAACAATAAAGCAACTCAAGTTCTTTTTAAACCAGCACATATTATATTGACTGAAAATAACCAACAAAAAGATGTTTGATTTTAAGATTAGAAAAAATAACTTTGTCCGCAGTATAAAGCAAAAAATTAAATTACTGCCCATATGATGTACGAATGTGATAAAGTACAACCACTCATTTTTTATGTTCTAGATATTTTAGACCAGCTCTGCACTACCGAATATCCTCGTGCAAACAATTTTAAATTTAGTTTTTTGGGGTTTGATGAAAATGCAGGCCAGAGGTTTTTTAGCTGTTTGTTATTAAAAAATATTATTGTTACAAAATATTTTAACAGAATGAGAAGTCAATATGAAAACAAAATATATACGAAAACATAATTAATAAAAAATTTTGATGGAAAAATTAAAAAACTTCTTACAAATGAGTTACTTATCTAAAACAACAAAATAAACAAGACAAACATAAAGTCTTTATGTATGTTAAGACTAACATAAAGTCTTTATTAAAGATGAAATTATAGATATTCTTAAAAATGGAAAATTAATTTTAATAGTAGATGTTTGTGACTATTGCGTATAGTTTTTATTATTATTATTTTTTTAATTTAAATTTTTTTATTACAAATGGATTCTATTATCTGGCGTTTTTTATGCATAAACGGGTCCAATGGACATCTTTGTAAAAAGTTTATTTATTATTATTATTTTTTTCACAATTTTACCTTGTAAATTATCATGAGGACGTCAGTAAGGCAAGTAGCCGGATGACGGAATAAACTACAATACACTAAGCTACTCATCTTGTGACAATAACAAAATGGTCACACGATGGTCCAGCTATATTTTCATTGTAAAATTTGCTTACCCATTGCAACCTATGGCCACACGGTAACTAGTTTACAATTTGTGACCATCACTCCATGTCTAACAAATAGGTGTACTATGTTAAACAGATTTATTTATTTTAATTTTATTTAATTTTATTTTCGCAAATATAAAGTTGATATTATTTTATTTTGTTGTTGTTGCTGTTGTTGTTGTTTTTAATTTTACTATTATTATTATTATTTTTTGTAGTGATCAAAGTTTATTTTAAATACTATAAAACTTTGTCTGGTAAATATGTTACATATTTATATTTTATAATTAAATTTTTTTTTTTTTGGTTTAAAAAAAAAACTGTGTTGTCTGCTAAAAATCAGATTTATATTAGGAGCGTTAAGAGCGCTGTTTAAATAGATCGAATTACCGCTAAAACTTAATTCAATTAATTTTTATTATAATTTAAATTAATTTAAAGTTTTTTATTTCACAAAATAACAATTATATGATAAAAGTTAATTATAGTTTCGCTAAAATAATAATATGTTCACCATTGGCGGATTAGGGTCATTATCCTAGGGGGAAGAGGGAGGGTAACTTGACCAACAAAAAATCCACTTTTCTTCAGATAAACCATTGTTTTATTTAATTATTTAGAATGTTTTTAGAAAAGTTTGCTAATAAATATATTAAATGTATCTGTATATAAATATCTTGAAAAAACCCATTCTTGAAAACAAAAATTTTGTCTGTAATAAGAGACGGATTTATATTCTGGAGGGCTCTAGCAGAAAATTTTTTTTGGGCCCTAAACATTTCTAAATGCCGTAATTTTTTTTTCCACGATACCCTATTTAAAAATCGAGCCTGCTAAAACCGTGGTGTACAGGCTGCAGCCTTATCTGCCTATAGGCTAATTTGGTCTTGTGCAACAAATGACAAAATAATAACTTTAGTATATTCCTTTATTCAATAAAGGCTTTTATAAATTTAATAAGCTACACAATAAAATTGAGCTTTCTAGTTTTTGAAGATGCAAAACTATCAATAATCTTTTTGACATTTTTGCTGCAATCTTTATGGATATACATCATAGCTAAGCTATTTAGTTGTTCTTGTCCGTTATTTGGATCTTAACCAAGTTTTAAGCCTTTTTAAAACGAGAAACTCCGTTCTTCCAAAGAAACTCCGTTTTTTCGAGAAACTCCGTTCTTCCGAGAAACTCCGTTTTTTCGAGAAACTCCGTTCTTCCGAGAAACTTCGTTCTTCTGAAGCAACGGTAACAGGAAGAGTGCAAAGTAATTGCAAAATACATTTAATTAAAGTGAAGACATTACCATCACATTACTTATATGCTTCCACTACACATTCAGATAAGTCTTGTTAGTGGTATAAAGTCCAGATTCTGGGCCAAAAAAAAAAGGCTTGACCATAACCATAATCTATTAATATATTTTGGTTACATTATGGTTAATGCGGTAATGATGTAGTGGTAAAGCGCTCGTTTCATAAGCGAGAGGTTCCGAGTTCGATCCCGATCACGTCCTTGGTAGTACCGCTCTCAACTTGTTCCTTAGCGTAGCGGCCTTGTTCGTCAAGGTTCGTGTTTCAGAGTTATAGAATTGAGAGAGGGTTAAAACCACTATTAAGTAGCCTCCTCATCTGTAGTGGCCTTCTTGGCTTTGAGGAGGTGAATAACAAAACAAAAAAAATCAAACAAATATCATAACCGTAATTTCTAAGCCAAAATAAAAAAAAATATAAAAAATAAAACAATGAAAGTTATGGTGGTATAACAACCATAATCTATATTTAAATTATGATTACATCACAACCATAACTTTTGAGCCAAAATAAAAAAAATATATAAAAAATAAAAAAATAATATAATGGTTGTATTATAACCATCTAAATTATGTTTGTCATACAAACTTAATTTCTTTTTTTTTCTTTTTATATAGGTGCCCCAAGAAAACCTAACGGTCTTGTCACAGAGCACCGCGGAAGTGCATTTAACCAGGAAGTCCACGCCTCCTTCTTTACCGTGACGCGAAAATATTTCCAAAACTCATTTCGAACCAGGATCTTTTGCTATCAAAGCAAGCTCTATCAAAGCAAGTGCGGCACGGCCGCACAATTTTCAGAGCCAAATAAAAAAAATTACATCAGAACAATTTTTTATGTGTAATAGTAAAAATGTCCTATTAAAGCATAAAACCTTCCAGATTGTCTAATTCTTCATCCCCGGAGTTTAATGTAACCACTAATCTTCCTCCATTAGTAACGCTGGGCATAGAATCGGATTTAGTATAATTTCTGTAAAATGAGGTAGTAGTCGTAGAATCGATTGTTGCTTTTGATTGATACAATATTCCAGCTGATTTATTATTAAATGAGGTAATATTAGCACCGTTCTATGAAGAAAGTTAAAAATCTTCTAAACCAGATGAGCAGTAAAAACATTTACTTTCAACATCATATCCAGGAAATACTGTATAACTATTATAGTTACATGGCGTCCAAGGTTGTATAACAGAGTTAGTATTTACAGGAGAATTGATTGCGTCATACGTGCGCCAACTACATGAAATTTAGCATATTTTAAATAAAAGCTATTACCATTGCCTGTAGTGTTAAATAACATATATTCTTTACCATAAGTTGTATTCGAGTATCTAAATGTTGATGAGTATAATTTAAGAGATGAAATTATTGAACCTATTGAAATAAAAAATAGTATCCAATATGTTAGTGTACTACCAATTTTAATAAGCAATTGAATTGCTAGATTTTAAATGATAAATCAAGTGTAAAGTATCCTCCTAATGCATTATTAATAAACGCATTACAGCCTTTTAAAGTGTTTGGATAAAATTGTCCACCAAGTGGAGCAAACAAAAAATAAGCAGTTAAACCTATATTATTTATTCCGTTAATATTTGTAGAAGAAGAAGAGTTTTCTATGCTAAGTGAAGAGTTTATTATCTGCGTATATTTTAATAAATACGTTACTTGGCACACTTTCAGTAGTAGTTGTTCCTGCAATTGCTAACTATAGTTTTCTGAGAATACCAGGACAAGTAGGTTGAATAAAAATTGCTGTTCCAACAGTACCTGTATGTAATGCAAAAGTCTGTAATTTTACTCCAACTGAAAATCACATCCTTCATCTAGTTTTTTTAAAACATATAGACGCAAGTGTCCACAGAATGAGGTATTTCCAAACTGAACTCTTTCACTATTATAATAAACGGTATTTTTTAAATAATTAATAATTTCAACTGGTAATGGATATAGACATAAGAGTCAAAACATTTAAAAGTTTTATCTCGGTCTTTGTACCAGCAAATCTAATGAAATCCTTTTGTACTTGAATCTCCGGTATTTAATATTCCGCATTCTTTTTTTTTTTTGTTTATTTTTAGGTAATTCATCTCTTACAAATAAACCTTTAAAATGTTTTATTTTTAGTTTTTAGCTGCTTTGATTAACTAAAAATTTGTCAATAGCTCATTAAGTAAAATTATTCCTTTAACACTGATAAGTTTATGGTAATTGTTATTATTCTTTTCCATTTTTAAATATAAATTATTGTTTTTTTTCTTTTAGTTTGTAATGCCTGCTAGTGTGTGTATGCCTAATCTTTTCCTTTTTTTTATTTTAATTTGTAGTGCTCGAATGCAAATGAGTGTATGCCATCTTTTAAAATAACTCTTTTATCGTCTTCTGCGCTTCATGCTATTTTATTGATCTTTTTTCTGTAAATTTTATGTGAATATGATCTTATTACATTCATTTCCCTAATATGATTCCTATTACTTAATAAACAGTCTTTGTAATCTACATGTGTTATATATTTTTTAACAACATTTTCTTAACTCCCTTACATTTTTTGTTATCTTTTTCGTGTATTTTGTAAGTATGCAACTTTAATCTGAGTTCTATAAATTATTCAATTTGTGCTCCTGCTGATTCATCTTAAAACATTCCTAATAATTTTTTATTAACACCAAATTTAAAACCTATATTATTAATTGCTGGGTGGTTTGGATCAAATTCACTTGTATCAAATTTGCTTTCAACATCATTAGAAATATCTGCATAAAAGTCTTCTGTTTTTATTTCGTATGCTAAAGAACTGCATCTGTGAATAATAGTTTTGCTCAATCAGAATATTTATTTTTTATGTAATCATAGTGAGATTCATACATTAGTGTTTTGCTTAAATCTAATATACATATACCTAAGAAAATTGATTCGTTATAAAGTAATTTTGTTCTTTTCATATGTATTGCAATTAAGTTTTCATCAAATATTGTTCTACTTTCATAGTTTGGTTTAGATGCTAATTTAACAGCTTCATCTTTGCTTGTTACTAATCTAATATTAACTCTGTTTTCAATATTCTCCATTGTTTTTCCAAATACAGAATTATTCTTTGGTTCAAAAAAGTCTTTTTTGAAATCATTAGTTGCTTTAGTTCTTAGATTTGTTTTAGTTCAATGTATTCACTTAACCATGTTCTTTCTTCAAGCTTTATAACTCTATGAATTTTTGTAATCTTTAATCCTAATCTTTCATACAATTTAAGATTTTTATCAGGAACTATTTTAACTTATTAATCAAGTTAGGTATCAATTTTTCAACATTATTAAATTTCAAATTAAAAATTATTCTTATAGGTGCAGGTGCATAATAATTATGATTATCATGTAGATTTTCTGGGTAATCTAAATCAACTTCTAGTATACAGGAAACTGATTTCCAGTTGTTTTCATCCATCCATTTAAAATCATGTGTAGGAAGTGGCCTACTCATTGCCTATCCATATAAATTATTAGTATCTAGATACTGTATATATGTTGATTGTTTGCTTTGGTAATACGCATCACCCATGTTCTTATTATTATAAACTCCTAATCTATTAGATATCATACTAATTCCACCTCTTATTCCTTGCTTTATCATCAATATCAAATCATAGTCACTCGACAATTTTATTTTTGTTTTCTTCAATGCTGCATCCCAAGCAAATCCTGGTGATGTATAATACCAAACAGGATCAAATTTATAACAATTAATGTAAACATCTCTAAAAGTTTCAAATATATCAATTAGTAACATCACATCTGAAACGTTGCACAAATCATGGTAATCTCTAAATGTTTTACAATTAAACTCATTCCTTACAATTTGTGCATGTGAGTAATCATCATCACTTATACCTTCATCATTTAATTTTGAAAATAACTATTCTTATGGTGGTAATTGTGTTTCAGAAAATCTATTAATAGAATCAACCCAATCATATGGGTACACACCTTTTCTTAGTAACAAATCTAATTTTTTACCTGAATATAATTAGATATAAATTAAAAGGGATAAAACTATTACTATCTATAAAACGGAGTTCACGTTTAACTTCAACACTTTTACCATTTTTAATAAACTCACCAACATTAATTTCTCTAAAAAGTTAACATACTTTTCTTCATTGTTTGGTATACAACTCAGTTTTCCTCCTGATAATTTCTTTATAAACAAGTTACAATTATAACCAGATAAATTGTGAATTACAACTGGAAAGAGTTTTGGAATTACGTAATTTAAATTAAAACCTAAATGAGCAGCACCTCTATATTTTTTAGTAATATGGCAGTGGTAACGTAATTTATCTTTAATAAGATCTTCTCTAAAAATATGACATAATAGTGCGTCATTAAAATCATCATTGTTTTTAGGAGTATATTTCATCGTTTTTGGAAATTTAATCGTGTCAAAAGTTTTCCTAATATCTTCTTCTAAGCTGTTAACAAATTTTTGTGCAACATCCTCTATTCCATTATTTGCAATAAATGTGACTGGACTACTTTGATAAACACTTTAGTCAAAACATTTTATACAATAACAGAATGAACTTGGAATATGTCTTTGATATTGCTTAGTATAGGAACTATTTGGATTTGGTGAATAAGTGTTGATTGTTGTGTTAAAACTTTCTAAGTTGGTATATGATACAAATGGTACTCTTATAAATCTGTTATGGTTATTGAATTGCATTGTTGAATTTGGTTTTCGAAGTTCAATACGTACTGAACTATGTGTGTCACAATACAAATTATGATTAGATAAAGATTCATTAGTATTAAATCCTAATTCGCAATTTTTGAAATAGGGCATAGTCCATTTATTCTTAGATGTTTGTCAAGAAAGTAATCTGCTTAAACTTTTTATTAAACAATAATGATTAGTAACTCCATTTGAGATTGATGGTAAACCTATTAAATGTTTACGATTATTATTTTTCAACATACGTAAAATATGAACTGATGAATTTTTATATCCAAATACATTGACACAGATATCTGTATTATTTTTCTCATACTGTGTAATTTGGTTAATGATACTGAAAATTCCATTTTTTTTTCCCAATGTATTTTTTCAGCTTGATTTTTAAGTTCATAATTTATTTTTTCAGTAAGATTATCTGTTGGATTTAATGCTGTTGTGACGCACCACTTGTAAGATTAATATCATGTGGAATGTAAGATTAATATCATGTGGAATGTAAGAATAATATCAAGTGGAATGTAAGATTAATATCAAGTGGAATGTAAGA
Source organism: Hydra vulgaris (assembly GCF_038396675.1). NCBI lineage: Eukaryota > Metazoa > Cnidaria > Hydrozoa > Anthoathecata > Hydridae > Hydra > Hydra vulgaris. The sequence goes on along the minus strand of NC_088922.1, from coordinate 68,462,258 downwards.
TTAATATCAAGTGGAATGTAAGATTAATATCAAGTGGAATGTAAGATTAATATCATGTGGAATGTAAGATTAATATCAAGTGGAATGTAAGATTAATATCAAGTGGAATGTAAGATTAATATCATGTGGAATGTAAGATTAATATCAAGTGGAATGTAAGAATAATATCATGTGGAATGTAAGATTAATATCATGTGGAATGTAAGATTAATATCATGTGGAATGTGAGATTAATATCAAGTGGAATGTAAGAATAATATCAGGTGGAATGTAAGATTAATATCATGTGGAATGTAAGATTAATATCATGTGGAATGTAAGATTAATATCAAGTCTAATGTAAGATTAATATCATGTGGAATGTAAGATTAATATCAAGTGGAATATAAGATTAATATCAAGTGGAATGTAAGATTAATATCATGTGGAATGTAAGATTAATATCATGTGGAATGTAAGATTAATATCAAGTGGAATGTAAGATTAATATCAAGTGGAATGTAAGATTAATATCAAGTGGAATGTAAGATTAATATCAAGTGGAATGTAAGATTAATATCATGTGGAATGTAAGATTAATATCAAGTGGAATGTAAGATTAATATCAAGTGGAATGTAAGATTAATATCATGTGGAATGTAAGATTAATATCAAGTGGAATGTAAGATTAATATCAAGTGGAATGTAAGATTAATATCATGTGGAATGTAAGATTAATATCAAGTGGAATGTAAGATTAATATCAAGTGGAATGTAAGATTAATATCATGTGGAATGTAAGATTAATATCAAGTGGAATGTAAGAATAATATCATGTGGAATGTAAGATTAATATCATGTGGAATGTAAGATTAATATCATGTGGAATGTAAGATTAATATCATGTGGAATGTAAGAATAATATCAGGTGGAATGTAAGATTAATATCATGTGGAATGTAAGATTAATATCATGTGGAATGTAAGATTAATATTAAGTGGAATGTAAGATTAATATCATGTGGAATGTAAGATTAATATCATGTGGAATGTAAGATTAATATCATGTGGAATGTAAGATTAATATCAAGTGGAATGTAAGATTAATATCAAGTGGAATGTAAGATTAATATCAAGTGGAATGTAAGATTAATATCAAGTGGAATGTAAGATTAATATCAAGTGGAATGTAAGATTAATATCAAGTGGAATGTAAGATTAATATCATGTGGAATGTAAGATTAATATAAAGTGGAATGTAAGATTAATATCAAGTGGAATGTAAGATTAATATCATGTGGAATGTAAGATTAATATCAAGTGGAATATAAGATTAATATCAAGTGGAATGTAAGATTAATATCATGTGGAATGTAAGATTAATATCATGTGGAATGTAAGATTAATATCAAGTGGAATGTAAGATTAATATCAAGTGGAATGTAAGATTAATATCAAGTGGAATGTAAGATTAATATCAAGTGGAATGTAAGATTAATATCATGTGGAATGTAAGATTAATATCAAGTGGAATGTAAGATTAATATCAAGTGGAATGTAAGATTAATATCATGTGGAATGTAAGATTAATATCAAGTGGAATGTAAGATTAATATCAAGTGGAATGTAAGATTAATATCATGTGGAATGTAAGATTAATATCAAGTGGAATGTAAGATTAATATCAAGTGGAATGTAAGAATAATATCATGTGGAATGTAAGATTAATATCAAGTGGAATGTAAGAATAATATCATGTGGAATGTAAGATTAATATCATGTGGAATGTAAGATTAATATCATGTGGAATGTAAGATTAATATCATGTGGAATGTAAGAATAATATCAGGTGGAATGTTAGATTAATATCATGTGGAATGTAAGATTAATATCATGTGGAATGTAAGATTAATATTAAGTGGAATGTAAGATTAATATCATGTGGAATGTAAGATTAATATCATGTGGAATGTAAGATTAATATCATGTGGAATGTAAGATTAATATCAAGTGGAATGTAAGATTAATATCAAGTGGAATGTAAGAATAATATCATGTGGAATGTAAGATTAATATCAAGTGGAATGTAAGATTAATATCAAGTGGAATGTAAGATTAATATCAAGTGGAATGTAAGATTAATATCATGTGGAATGTAAGATTAATATAAAGTGGAATGTAAGATTAATATCAAGTGGAATGTAAGATTAATATCATGTGGAATGTAAGATTAATATCAAGTGGAATATAAGATTAATATCAAGTGGAATGTAAGATTAATATCATGTGGAATGTAAGATTAATATCATGTGGAATGTAAGATTAATATCAAGTGGAATGTAAGAATAATATCAAGTGGAATGTAAGATTAATATCAAGAGGAATGTAAGATTAATATCAAGTGGAATGTAAGAATAATATCAAGTGGAATGTAAGATTAATATCATGTGGAATGTAAGATTAATATCAAGTGGAATGTAAGATTAATATCAAGTGGAATGTAAGATTAATATCATGTGGAATGTAAGAATAATATCAAGTGGAATGTAAGATTATTATCAAGTGGAATGTAAGATTAATATCATGTGGAATGTAAGATTAATATCAAGTGGAATGTAAGATTAATATCAAGTGGAATGTAAGATTAATATCATGTGGAATGTAAGAATAATATCAAGTGGAATGTAAGATTAAGCTTTAATAGGATTATACTCAATAATATTTAAATCCATCTTTTTATTAGAAGAAAACATATTTTTCAAGTCACAATGATTGAGTGTTTAAGGAATAAGTTCTTGACTTCAATCCTAATTTGTTTGAAATCCGACAATAATGTATCTTGATTTTTCAGGATATGTCTTTACGCTCAATCTCCGAGAAAATGTAGTAGATTGTTGAACAGATTTAGTGTCACACTGCCGCGCGCGAAAAGTTTTTGGAAGAGCCACTTTTGATTCAATGGTTTTATAAAGATTAATCCTTTCTACATCGTTGGGATTAGATGTGGTACAAACAATTATATTTTATTAAGATTAACTTTTCCTGCAGCTGCTGCAGCAGGTCTAAAAATTGCATTATCATCACTTTCTCTTACAAGATTGTATGTTTAAATCCATAAATAATTTTGTTGTAATCATCACAGAACCCAAAAATGTGTCTTAAAAGTATGCTAAATAAAATTGTTCCTTTTGAAGTTGGTTTCTGAATTATCTATGTTTGTCTTACTACAAACCCTGGGTTATCAGCAAGTACTGCTGTTGTTGCAGAATCTTTATACCACAATTGATTAAATTCTTGTTCTAATTGGAAGTCGTTTGGGTATTTAAACATTCCTAACATTGTAGTTTCTTGACCTGTATGATAAACAGCTTCTTCTTTTTGGTTTGATAATTGGTATGATATTTGGCTAAATAAATGCATTATACCATTATTTGTAAGTGAAACTGCATCTGCATTAGCATAAGCTGTTCCATCAGCTTTAAGAAGTCTTCCTTCAAACAATAGAAAAGCCTCAGATGGAAGTGTGAACAAATCTCGTTGCTCAACGTTGATTCTTATTTCTGCAGAATTATTTAGATCTGTACGAGCCACTGGATCATATTCATGAAATTCAAATCTCTCAATTCCTTCATCTACAATTGGGATTTCTGTAAAATTTAATACTTCAGAAGTTTCCATTTTGTTTTTTATATACAATATTAAAAAAAAAAAATTTTTTTGTATTGTATACAAAAAATAAATTTTGTTAACCTAAGACCGCGTCCTTTTATAACTAGATTTTCTATTCTTATAGCATTTTCATTTGACACTTTTTTCTGTTGATTTTTTATAGCAGCCCCCATCATTAATTTATTATATTTGTTGTTACCTCATCAGTTCCATTATTTATTAAATTTGAAATGATTTTTACTTTTTTTATTAATAGCAGTATTTGGATTAATAGCAGTATTTGGTTGTGAAACTAATTTTGAAGATGCTTTATCAATTAATTGTTTTCCTTTTTCAACTGCAACATTTCTAGCAGGTTCCGTTTCTGATGTTGAAAATTTTTTTCTGCTAATTTAGCAGCAATTACTTCAGTTCTTCCTAATTCCCTAGCAGCCAACCTAATCAACATAGCTGACGATACTCGTGTTGCTTTTGACGCTGCTGCTCGTTTAAATAAAATTTTTATACTGTCGAATAAACCACTTTCTCCAGCAAAATGTTTTTAAATATATCTCTTATTTTGAACAATTAGCATCTTTCTATATACTATATATATTTTTTTTGTAAGAGAGTAGAAAGATGCAAACTTTCTACTTTTATAAATTATTTTGTATTGCTTTATACTGTCCTCTAATTATAATACCTTGCCGTAATAATTCATATCAAGTTGCAACAGCTTCATTTCTTGATCCAGTATTACCTGCTTTCCATGCAGATATACGTTATTCAAGCATTTCAATTGTTGCATCAGGTTCACTAGAAAGACTTTTAGTTGGTAATCCTGTTCCTTTTGATTCGTGCTTTCCATTTTTCTTTATATGTCTCCAAATTAGAACTATTATTTTTTTGTATTTTGTCATTCCTAGATGACTTCGGTTTGTATAGGTTTTCAGTAGTAACTGTATCTGTTTGTTTTAATCCATTTTCGTAATTTTTAAGATCATTTCTATCATATATTTCCTTATTACGATTAAACTTTGTTATCAACTCCCAAAGACTAGGAGTAGCATTGTATGTTTTACCATCAATAGTTACATCATCATTATTAATAAATATCGTTTTTTTCCAATGTATAACTTTTCATTCCTAGAATGTATTCCAAATGTAGTAAATGTAGACTTTTTACTATTACGTTACATCTTAGATAATCTGTTGCAATTTTTTCGAAACTCAAGCCTTTTTTCACGAGAAGGCATTATTTCTTTAAATGAATGCCCATCAATTATTTCAGGATAAGCATTTGAAAAAATCTAAGAATTATAAAAGTATAATTCTAATTTCAAAGATTCTAAGATTCAAATTCTAATTTGAAAGAATCTAAGAATTCTTTAACAATTTGATCTCTATTTTCAGGATCTTCAATTTTTAAAAATGACATTTTTATTTACTATTAAAAATAAAAAAACAGAATAATAAAGATTTATATTGTGTTAAAACACATTAATAATAAATAAAACACAGTAATAATAATAACACAATAATAAATAAAACACAATGATAATATATAAAACACAATCATAACAAATAAAACACAACAATAATAAATAAAGCACAGTAATAATAAATAAAAAAACGTAACACGTTCCTTTATATTTTAAGAAATTATTTTGTGTTTTTAAGTTTACATTTTTACTACATCTACTTTGGAGTGTATTAACTGTGTAATTTCTTCCGTGTTTAATTAATGATTTCTTAGTTTGTTCATTAATTATAGTTTTTATTTTTGTTCTAATTTATTCAATTAATTACTTATTAATAATTAATTAATAGAATTAATACTTGGTAAACTTGAAACTTTTAAAGTTCACCAAGTATTAATTCATTTTCATTGTCATTTATATGCCAATCTACTAATGCTTTAGAAGTATAAGCACTTATTTTATTTAGTTTTGAATTAGCAAGCACCGTAATCTTTTCATGCTTTAATGCTTTTAAATTTAATTTTTTATTAATTTGTCCACCTATCATTGATAACACACTTGCTCCTAACACTATACCCTCACCTGCAATAACTACTGGAGCTGCAATTATTGTTGTCAAAAAATCTATTCCAATAGTTCCAAGTGCCATAGTGCTTGCTAATAATGCACTATAATTGCTGAAATTATTTGTGCAGCTCTATAATACATATATTTAACATAGTTCTCTTTTCTCTTTCACGCTATATTTCTTTTTGAACCTTAATAATTTTTTGTAGACGATATACATGAGCTTGGTCTTCAACAAATGACTGATTTTCAGCAGGGCATCTACAAGAGTTGGGTATACTTTATTACAATTATGTTCCATTTTTAACAAAGAAAAAAAAAAGTTCAAAAACTATTACAATAAATTATTAAAACATAAACCTTATTACAATAAATTAATAAAACATCCTCCTCTAAACTCCTTTTTAATTAATACATCAGAATCAGAATTATTAACAACATTTACTACAATATCAACAACAGACTCAGATATTACAGAATCTTGCAAACTTAACATTTTCATTTCAGTTCTTGTTTTAGTAAAACTAACGCAATAACTTTATTAATTGATAGGCCAAACTTTAAAACAATATTTTGTTGTGATAGAGATTTTATTGTAATGTCATGTTGTGCAAAAATCTCATATCTCTTCTCATCTATCAGTATTGAAGGGTGTTTTAAATCTTTGTGTGGTTTAAAAAGTATTTTAGAAAGCTCAACTTTTTTATATTTGTTTATAAATTTATGCATTGGCGGATTATTTCTTGAAATTTTATTAAACAAATACAAAAATTTCTTTTTATATATGTCGAAAAACTTTCAAAAAAAAAATCAAAGAATCATTTTAAAAATGGAATATTAGAAAATAATACTAGCTTCATAACCATCTTCAATTGCTTTTTTAAGTTTTTCTAATTACCACTGCCCCTTATTTACTATAATATAAGTATATTTACTCACTTTGTATTATAAAAATTATTTTTTTTCTCATATATGAAATCTAATTGACAATTCTTCTTTTCCAATATTCAACGAATTTCCACTTTGATCAAGCAATTTAGTATCCGTTTTTGAAATTGTTTTTAATGTTACTGGTAAGTAAATAAGTTTAACGGCTCTTGAACAATTTCAAATCCAGGACTTACATTTGGGAAAAAAGATTATATAACGTTTTCTGTTCCTCCATTTATATATGATGATTCGATTATATCATTTGCAACACGTATACTATTAACACTTATTATGTTTACTATATCAGTTGATTGATTGTAACCTAATGAATATACTTGATTGTTAAAACCTGAATTTGAAGTTGTAATTAACTGAATTTGAAGTTGTAAAATTAACTTTATAACCAGATGAATTATTTAAAACTGATCTTAATGCATTATTATTTCCTTCAATTGTAATACCATTTTGAACTCCTGCGCTAATATTGACATAATCAATTGAATATATTCATTTATATCAGAAATATCATAACATCCTTCTAGAATGTTTATATCATGCCAAGTTGCTCCATTATTTGTGGTATATCTAAAATTGTTGTTTGAAGAATCAATATTAGGAAAACTGTAATATGTCTTGAGCCGTTTCATATTCTTTATCTTGTCTATGTTGAATAATAGGAGCAAACCTAGTTTTTATGTTATTGCTATTTCCATTTGTTAATATATAGAAATACATTTTGTTTTTTTATATACAAGAAAAAAAAATTATTTAAAATTGAAAAGTTTTTTATATAAATATTATCTAATCTACTTCTATATTTTCCATAATCTCTTTTAGAAGATAGATCTATAATAACAAATCCATGAGGCTCTGACAAAACATCCTTACAAAATCTTATAAACTCGCCTTTTTCATATCACTTGAAACATGATCTTTATAAATATGATTTAAATTCTTTTAATCTTGCGGAAATAAGCAAACAAAATTTGTATTTTCTTGTATAGTTTGCTTAGGTAATATAAAATAATTTTGTGCAAGATAGAAAGAATCTACATTACTATGCCTTCCTCTTATATAATATTTTTCACACTTATTTTCCTTTGTTAATTGTAAATCATCAAATATAATCAAATTATTATTATGAATATCAAGATCTTTAGGATCTGGAACATCCTTAGCTGTTTCAAAAAGCTTGCACTCCGTATCTGTTTTCTCATTCAAGTTTTTTGAAATATCTCCAATTATAAACTCAAGGTTTGCATTTAATATTTCTACTTTGTCTTGTAACTTAAATATTTTAAGAACTTCTTTTTGTTATTTTTTTTCAAAAGATTTTTTTAATAGTTTGTATTTTGGTTGAAAAAGAGATTTTCCAAAAACTTCTATATTATTATAGTCTAACCAACCAGGTCTTAAAACTAAACTCAGTAATAAAGTAGTTTTTCCGCAACCTGACTTTCCAACAATTGTTCCTCCTACAATTTTAGGTAACATCTTATTATTATTTCTCTTATTTTTATTAACATTCCATGATAAATCTATAATATCCATTTTTTTATTTACTCTATATAAAAAATGTACTGTGTTAAATGTTAAAACAAAACATATACACTAAACTTACAAAATGTTGTTGGTAAAAGCAAAAGAAATATGCTTCGTAGAACTTCGTAGGATATTGTGGAACAAAAAAAACTAAATTTATATCAACAAAAACAGGAGATGATTTAGTTAGTTCAATTAATTCAGCAACAAGTAAAATAAAACTACCATGGTCAAACTTACCAGGTGAAATGCATTTACCTGGTATGAACTTTGCAGTTCCTGGTACTAATTTATATGAACGATTAACTTCTACTGGTGCATATGAAGATCATCACATGTTACCTTCTTTTTAGTAAAGATAACTAAAAATAAGGGAACGTTTGATAAACTGAGGAGGCTTTTACTGTTTCACAGATTCAGTACACAGATCCACCGACTTATAAAATAACTGACAATAATGGTGAAGATTTATATAAGGTACTTTTTATGAACAAGAACTGCAAAAAACTAATCAAAAAATATTTAGGATTAGTGGTTACATTAAACTCTGAAAAATTGTATAATCTAGAAGTTTTTATGCTTTAATTGGACAATTTTGCTATTACGCATAAAAAATTGCTTTGATGTAATTTTTTTTATTTGGTCAGAAATTATGTTTTTATAACAAACATAATTTAGATAAGAATTTATGGTTGTTATACAACCATAACTTTCATTTTTTAATTTTTATATATATTTTTTATTTTGGCTTTGAAATTATGGTTATGATGTAACCATAATATATCAATACATTTTGGTTATGATGAAGCCTATTTTTTTTGGCCCAGAATCTAAACTTTATACTACTCTTGTTGTTTTCAGATTGCGTCTTTCCATTTTATCTCCCAAAATTCGAATTCTGAAAAAGCTTTTATTTATTTTAAGCAGCCTTTTCATAAAACTCAGATTATTAATTATGGATGCTGTTAACTCTGTCTTTGTCTTACTGAACAAATTTCTAGGTATTGCTACATTAAATTCAAAAGAGTTCAAGGTTTCATCAGAAAATCTGAACTGTAAATCTAGAGGTATGCTATCAAATAACTGTAAATAAACATTGACTCTATAGAGAGTTAGAGGATCGTTGTTATTGAAGTTTGCGCGATTAGTTTGTTTTTTCTGTAGTTCGTGAAACCTTGGTTTTTAAAGTCTTTTAGTAACGTTGATGCAGTCATAAGCATTAAAGTTTTCTTCATTCTGTCGTCTTTTATTTAATGTTTTTATGGCATGTTTAAGATTAGTTTTCGCATATTCCTTATCCAATAATTTTTTTTGAAAAGCTTTACTTAAAGAAACTGTGGTATTCAACACATTGGCTAATAAACAAAGTATTATTGCAAATAAGGGCTCAGATATTGCATTTTTTATGCGGCCTTTGTTGAAGAATCCCGTCCATTTCACTGATATATCAAATCAAGTGTTTTTACTTTACTTATTAAACAAGATCTAAAGCTTAACACAGAATTATCCCGTTCAATCCATCTCGTTTTGCATAAGCATGTAATCATTCCCTTATTTATATATTTAAGAACGTAACTTTGCAACGGCGAAGCTTTTAAAAATTATATTCCTTCTTTCATTGTACCAATTGTATTTCTTACAGCTCGCACAAACGAACATTTGAAAATTAATAAGTTTAAAGCATAGTTGTAACATGGACTTTTTATTGCGTTTAGTAGGATCTTCTGTAATTTCGTGACTGCTCCGTTGTTTTCACCTGACATAAGGCTGCTTCCATTAGTACCTATACCAACACAATCCTTTAAATTGAAGCCAAATTTTCAATGAGAGTTGCTACCAAACACAGTCGCAAATCGATGTATTTGCGACTGTGTTTGCTAGCAACTCTCCAGTTAATACAGATTCATAAGTAAAATCAGAATAATTTTTAGTATGGGAGTTTATAAAACCAATAAAATCTTCACGGATTTCACAGGTATTAACATTAGTATATCTTAATACGACTGTCATTTGAGAACTATGACTGGTATCCGTTGTTTCATCAAATATAATGCTGTTAAATTTCCCTATAAAAATTCTTGTTTTAAATAAGTCCTGAATTTGTTGAGCGCATAGTTCAATTGTTTCATTTTGAATACTTTTCTTATGTAAGTTGCTTTAGAATTACAGTTATTTAAATGGTTTTTTAAAATACTGTCCCCAGTGCTCACTTGGAAGCGAAGAAATTCCTGAGTTTGCCATCATTAATTACTGAAGAGTTTTAATTTATTTAAAAGATCTGCCCATCATCATGATGACCTCGCAGAGCGATATTCTGTCGACCAAAAAATATTATAGATTCAATAAAAGGCTTTAATCGTTCTGGATTTTCTTCAGCCTGTTTAAGTCTTCCTTCGTTAACTAAATTAAGTACATCTGTAGATGGGTGTTCATATGTTCTGAAGAAATCTGATGCTGCTAACATAGCAACTTTGTGATACGCATTGCAATCATGTAAAAGTCGACATCCTTTTCCATCCTTATTGTCAAAGTTTTTCACAATAACTCTTTCTTAATTAAGATTTTTCAGTATTTAAAATAAGTTTTTTATATTTATAAAAAGTTATAATTTTTGTAATATTTTTTTTTTCACTTATTTTTGTTTAAAAGATTTATTAATTACTATTCATCAATAAATAATAAAATCAACTGTGTTGTTTCCAACGTCACAAAAAAAATATATATATCTATGTTGTTTACAATATTACAAAATTTGACAAAAAAACAATAACAAACCAGTCAAAAAAGTGAATAGAATCAAACCGTCGTGATTTTAATTGTAGCGTACATTAGATGGTCTGCTTTTGGTTCTTGTTGTCCATAAATGATCAGCTTTATAAATATAACCAGAAACAATTTGAACAGAGGCATTAACATGATTGTGTTAATGCCTCTGTTGACATAAGATAACATTTGGTACAATTGCTAATTTTTGCATACTTGTAAAAACTATAGATTTTTCATGTGTTTTCGGATTAAGTTTTTAAACTTTATTATACAAAGTAGTAACTTGCACCCAATAAACACTTCTTAATGTTTTCATCTAATAATGTTTATTGCTACCATAAAAATTGAAATCTGGCACTCAGTATAACTAGTGTACTGCCTTGTATCAATTTTTTTTTCTATAAGAGTGGAATAATACTGCTGTGTAATGCTAAATAAAAACATATTTAAAGATGAGTAACAGTACTTTCAACAAATTTAATTCAGCACAATATTGAATGTACACACACATAATATATGACATATTACATATACAAGATTTAAAATTTATTAGTGTTCTGCAAAAAAAGTATACACACAAAAGTTCAAAACTCATTTCAAAAATTTAAAAATTTCAAAAGTCATTTGACAATGGTGAAATTCCAAGCTCATGGTCCAAAGCAAATGTAAAATCTTTATTTAAGAAGGAATCTAAACTCTACCCATTAAATTACAGACCAATATCCCTCACCTCAATTCCGTGTAAAATAATGGAGAAATTAGTTAAAAAGACAATCATGCAGCATCTAAAATCAAACAATTTTTTATCAAATAGTCAATATGGATTTTTAGAGAAAAAAGCATGCATTACAAATCTCCTTGAAGCAATGGATTTCTTGACTGGAAATATAGCCAGAAAGCTACCCACATCAACGAATGCTTTACAAATTAAAAATGTACGGAATTGAAGGCAATCTTCTCAATTGGATAAAAGTTTATCTATTCAACAGGTCTCAACGAGTCATCCTTGGCGATACTCAATCAAATTGGTTACCCGAGACAAGTGGAGTTCCGCAAGGATCATTTTTGGGTCCAATTTTATTTGTAATTTTCATCAATGATCTGCCGGTTGTAAGATATATGCATATGACACTAAAATCCTAAGCATTGTCAACTCACTTGCTGCTCAACTTCAACTCCAATCAGATATGTACCAAATTATTCATCGGACTAAATCTTGGCATATGTAGCTAAACGCAAAGAAATGCAAGGTCATGCACTTTGGTCAAAAAAAATTAACTCCTTTCAAGTACTCAATGGAGGAAGTAGGCCCTTGTTCAATAACAACTCGAACTACATTGGAAGTAACCACCTCTGAGCGTGACTTGGAAATTCAAATTACCAATGATCTTAAAGTAGAAACCCAATCCATCATTGCCTCATCTAAAGCAAATCAAATGCTAGGCATCCCAAAACACACTTTCCAATCTCGTGATGCTTCTTTATGGAAACAACTCTATTCCACCTACATCCGTCCTGTACTTGAGTTTGCAATTCCAGCTTGGAACCCACATTTGGTGAAGGATGAACAAACTATTGAATTAATACAGCGCAGAGCCACAAAAATACCAGACAAACGGAAAAAGTTGAACTACAAGTCCAGATGTTTACAACTTGGCCTATCTTCTCTTGTTGAACGTCGTAAACGAGGTGACTTCATCCAAAAATATAAAATTATTAACAACATCGACATAATCAACTGGCACTTTCCCCTAACCACAATTCCACCAAGAGCAAATCACAGAGAAAGACTTCACAGTGAAAACTATTACTACACAAACACACACACACACACACACACACACACACACACACACACACACACACACATATATAAACACACACACAGAAACATTGTGTGTATGTGTGGCTTACTGTTTATAAAATTGATATTTTAATTTTTAATCATAATAATATTATATATACTACATGTATGACAGAGGAAATTTTTAAGTTGTTTTATACTTCTGACTATTGATGTAGTGGGCACTTTAAACGTTGTTCAAAGTTACCCCAAATGCGAAAAATTTTATAAAATAAAGTACGTTATGCTATAGCAATGGGACATAACTACAGAAGGTTAACAAACTTCTTTGGATTTTATATGCTATGTATATTTATAAACAAAAGTTATACAACTTAGTCAACAAGCTGCTAAACTAGCTGAGGCAGTTTACAAAGTATTCTAACTAATTTTTCTGAAAAAAATATCCGAAATATTTAATTTATTTTTTAACGAACAATAAAAACCACTAAACAAAGTAAAACTCTAAATAATCAAAATATAAACTATTTTTAATACTTTGATATTTGAGGTTTGAGCAGTTTCATAAAAATTCTTGCCATATTTACATCTTAAAAAAAATAGCTTTGTATTTAAAGTTACCCTGCTATTCAAAGTACCGTATTTATTTTAAGTACAAACTTTGATCAATTTTACCCTTTTGTTGGGGTGACTTTAATAAATAATAATATATTAATTCTTTGTGGCTTTTTAATTTAACCCTCTTCACAAGTGCCATTAATACTTTTTTTGAAGTTTTACTAAATTAGGACACCACTTACAAGCAAATTTATAAAATATTATTGGTAAAACTATCAATTTAGAAAACAAGTTTGGTTATTGAATACATCCACAAAATGGACAAAAAAAACTTTAATCCTAATATGCTAAACCCTAGCAATATAATATTATAATATACACAGTGCTGGCCAAATTATTAAACGAAAACCGAGATTTTTTTCGAATGTACCTACCTTGGCACTAATTAGTTATCAAATTAATGTATATATAGTTATAGCATGTATAGCCCAATGTTGCTTAAGTGATAATAAGTGCAATTTATTTTTATTTTTGCTCAAGATTTTATTGAAAATTTTAACTGTAAATTGAATATTAAAATTTAGTCACCTGCTATCTGTTAGAGATCAGTATTTTCTTATTTGTTTGATGTTTATGAGCAGAAATTAAAGGAAAATGTACATTAATAAGAGTTGCAAGACATTACATTAAGGTCAATCTTTTATTTATTTTTATTTTCTACATTAAAAATAAAGAAGCATGTTTAATTAATAAAGCATTTTATGTCCTTTTAATAGATTGGAAAAGCTGCTGACTTGTCACCGACAAAATTGGCCAGAGTTGAGGTTATCTACGAGAGACATCACTCGCGCGAGTTTTTTTAAATGAGATAGTTAAAATTGTTGGAATAAGTCAGAAATTGTTATCGAGAATGAAGAAGAAGATGCAGACTGGTGAAAAATTACGAGGCAACCGTGTTGGCAATTGTGGCAGAAAAAAATCAATGTCTGTGCGAAACAACAGGTACCTCATGAAATGCTGGATAAGAAACTGTAAAGCAACAAGCAAGATGTTGCAGAAAGAATTGCGAAAAAGTAATGTACATGTGAGTACAAGAACAGTCAGAAGACAATTAGTTGTAAATGGTTTTCGAGCTCGACGGCCATGCAGAAAACCAAAGCTAACTCCAGCAATGATCAAGAAATATTTGGCATGGGAAAAGCAACACAAGAATTTCACTGAAAATGATTGGAGTCAGGTGCGTTTCAGTAATGAACCATCCTTTTACATCATGGATAAGAAAGCAGCCTATGTACGTAGAAGACCCGGTGAAGAATTTCATCCTGATTGTGTTGCAGAGACAGTAAAGCACGCAACGTATGTCATGGTCTGGTCAGTTATCTCTATTCATGGGCCTGGACGATTGTATATTGTTGAAGGCACCATGAATCAAGTTCAATACAAGAAGAAACTTAAGAAACAACTGCTGCCTCAACTTGGCAAATGGTGTCGACGGAGACCGTTTTTATGCAAGATGGAGCACCCTGTCACACTGCGAAGACAGTCAAGAAATACTTAGCGACAACCACATTAAGCTTCTGCAGTGGCCAGGTAATTCACCTGACATGAACCCCATTGAGAACCTGTAAGAAATTGTCAAAATAGGAGTAGGAGGGATGAAACCAAAAAACAAGATGAAACTGACCAAGGCTTTGATCAATGCCTGGCATCATGACGACGAAATTCGTAAGCTTTACCCAAAACTTATTCATGGAATGCCTTCAAGGATCCAGGCACTGCTTAAAAATAAGGGAAACCATACAAAATATTAACTGACATGTTTCAACTATTCGAACTTTCATTTCCATTGTAATTTATTTCATTTTCTATTGTTACTTTTTGCATTTTTATTGTAATTTTACCTTAGTCTTATTAATGCGAATATTAAGTCATATTGACATTTGAACATCAAAACCTAATTTTGCATTGTATTTAATTGTTTTTATACTTAAACAGTTCAATTTTGTGCTTTTTTACAATAAAATATTGCGCTTCTTAACTTTTCTAATTTTTTGTAATGTTTTGAAGGAAAAATGTTGCATTATTTATGAATAAATTTCACAAATGCATCAAAAGTTGCATTTAGTCTAATACCATTTAGTCTCAAACCAATGTTTGAAATACTAGATGGTAATGTTCTATCTGCTGATAGTATAATTGATACATTTAGGACATTTTATCAACATTTTTCGCATTTGTAAACAGTGGCTGATCTAGTGATTGACCGAAAATCTGTTTTTCGGCCAAAAATTCAATTCGAACCAATACCGAAATTTCGGTTTTGGTACTTTCCAAAAATTCAGTAAAAAGCAAAAACTTGGTTGAAAAACATACCGAAAACCGAAAAAGTTGAAAGATTTTAAATTTTTATTAAATGAAGAAAACCAGTTGTTTTTGAGAAATCTTACAAAACATTTTGAGAATTTTTAAATAAATTTTTAGAATTTTCACAAAAAAACTCAAAAAAATCTTGTTTTCAGAGCAAATAGTTGTTAACTTTTGCTAATAACTTATATTTCCAACTGTATTAAATCTCAATTTGTGATACATCTATAATCAATTCTAACATAATACGAGTATAAAAAAGCAACAAAGGTAAAATTGGATCTTTTTAAATAAATTTTTTTAGTGGAATTAGTTTATTCTAGAAATTTCAGTTTTAGTTTTGGCACCGAACTAGAGTATCCAAAATTTCGGTTTATTTCGGCTTCGGCTTTTTTTTGTCTCGGTTGATCGGAACTGATATCTATCATTTGTCTTCGGTGGTTGAAGATGTTGCAATATGTTTGAGAAAGGTACAGCAAAAACAATGTCCTTTGCAACTGGATATTTAAACAGATTTTTGGATCCTTCATTTTTCTTTAGAATTCTCATATTAAGTATTTTGGGTCAAGAAAAAACCTCGACAGTCCGTCCAGTTTAATTCAAGGTTACACTTTTCTTGTTTTTTTTTAGGTATACGACAACATGCCAAGTCCCTGTTGTTAGAAAATTGTTTACTTCATGTTCTTCTTAATCAGAATCGTTTAAATCAATATCTGTCTTCCATTAATCTTACTGGGAGAACCACTACAACTGTCTTCGATGTCTTTTGATTGAGGCAATAAAGACTCAACATCCTTTGAGGTTGCTTTTGATTTTTTGCCTTCCATTTGTTGCTTCTTTGATTTTTTCTGTTTTGATATTTGTCCGTTGTCAATGTCATCTACAGAGATTAATTTGCCTGGTTTTAGTTCTTTATTAAATTAAGTTCTCTCTTTCAGAGATTTCTGAAACTTTGTGAGAAGTGTAAGGAAATGGTTATTTGGAATTGAATCCTTGAATATTGGTTCTCTTCGCCATGTTTGTAAAATCTTCTTCCATTCAACTTTCAACGATCTGAAAACTGCAATATCAGGCGGTTGCAGCAGATGTGTGGCATTTGTGAATAAACATGTGAAGCGGATAATATTTTCAGAGCATGCTTTGATGACATTTAGCGAAAAATGTGAAACCGAATTAACTCTAATAACAATCTTTGTTCCTGAGATGCTGTTTAAGCTATAAATATTTCTGTGAACCAAAGTTCAAATGTTCTAAAGTCAAACCAACCAGTTTTTGAACTATTGAATATACTTCCACGTGGGCCACCACGAGTCCACTCTAGTAACAGTTTGCAGCTTTATAAACAAACATGGGAGATAGAGCTGCACTCCCACAGTACACAATACTAACAGCTCCTTCAAAATGCTGCGTTTTTCTTTTTACACGTTTAAGGCCGCGTTTGCTAACTCTTGTTTTAGAGCCTGGGTTATTGCTCACAATTGTCTCATCATAGTTGAATACATGAGTACTAGGAACGTTTTGTTGTGTAATGGATATATACAATCAAATACACATCAATATATGTAATGGATATATACAATCAAAATACATCAATATACAAACAAACCAAATTTAGATCAATTTCCGCTCTTGCTAATTTTACAGTGTCAGCAATTCAAGATGTCAGATTGTTGTGAACAGTGAAAGATTTCATCCAATCATGGACATGCAAGTTGCTTTTAAATTTTGAATCGACGACTCTTATTCTGCCTAGATAATCTTTCAATAGCAGACGTATATCCATGCCATCTAAAGGTATTTTTCAACTTGTCAGGATGCCAAGAACTTGTTTAATCTTTTCTTTAGAATGGGGCTGTAATCTGGTCTGCATTCCAGGTTTTTTTATGTCTCGGCTTACTCTTGTTGTATAGAGTAACATATGGTATACTATATTACTTTAATGTCTTGAAAAATTACACTCTTTTCGTTGAGATATCCAACAAGGCATTTTGCCTGGCTTTAGCTGAATACGATGAATATGATCGATTACCTGGTTTACGTTTATAAACTCTCATTTTAATGGCAATTATTCTCGTGCAATTGCAAACTTGTTTTCAAAATATTCAAAATGTCAACTCAAGCAGGACCAGATCTATAAAATAGCTAAAGTCAGTTTTTAAAACTGGTCAAACATCTCTAATAACCAACTAGAGCCCATCTCAATACTTTCTACTTTCTAAAAAAAATATGTATGCCTAATTAAAAACAAATTCTTAAATAAAAAATAATTCAGTTTTCAATTACATTATATCAACTTATTTTTAGATAAAGTTAACTGCATAAGCGATACTTTTGATAAAAACGAGTTATTTTAGAAACTCTTAAAGACCTTTTAAAAACGTTTTACACGATTAATGATGGTACCTTACAATCCTTAATAAAACTAATGCAATGTTCATTGATGACAAAAAGTTAGTTGCATCAATTTAAGATCTTAATGAATCTGTGAACTATTATAAATTAAATAACTATCAATCTAACATCCTCCAAAATATTCTATTTATCCTCAAATATAAGCTTAGACTTGTCCCAAACTATTTTATTAATAAATTTATTCAACTCAACACCAACAAATATATCACAAAAGTAACAGAAAACTTCACGATTTCTATAAAATAAATAAAATTATCAAGATGCATTCAATTATATACAGTGGCCCTTACTTAGGTGTCTTCCATAAATAACCTTTCATTGATTCACGTGTACTCATGTACATGTACTCATAAAAATTATTAATTACTGCTTCTACTTATTATTTTATTAAACTATGTTTTATCAAAAGTATGGTATAACATAACCCTAGCATTATCTTAAAAAAACAATAACTTAATGTTTATAAAATATACCATTGATAGTTAAAACTGTTTAAATACAAATTGTCTTCAAATATTTCTAAAAACTTATTCAATATTTACATGCAATAAAGGTAGCTTGAAATTTTGTTGGAGTCAATTACAACTGATTGGAAATAGTAATGCTAGCTGAACCAAATTCATTAGTTTTCGGATTTTCAATTTCGTTGGTAAATCGAACACCTTTTTTTGTTAATATTCTAAAAGTTAAAGCAGTAAATAAAAATTTCAACAAACACATTAACAGCCACACATGCACACACACACACACAAACTAAATGCGTGTATAAAAAGAATGTAAGAGTTAAAGGTTGCGTAGAAAATTTATAAGCTAAGAAATCAGTTTGAAAGCTGCGGTAATATTAACAATAAAAATAATAATAAAAATAAAATAACAATGATAGCAATAACATTAACAATAGCATAAAAATAAAAAAATAATGACTATAATAATAAACAAAACTTTTATAAAAACAATAAAATTAATAAAAAATCTTATATAATAACACCAATAAAAATATTTTTAAACATCATAATTTCTCGTCATATGTGTTTATCGTTACTCGTCATACGAGTTAAAAAAGGAAAATAGTTTTAATATACACCGACTGAAGATTACTATTTTTAATAATTTACGCTTTTGGTTTTTATATAACTATGGTAAGTTGTTTTATGTTCAACTCAAGTTTATTTATGATAAATTTAAGTCTTTTCTGTAAGCATTTTTATATCTAAAATTGCTTATAAATAACACTATGAAAGATTTATATTTTCTATCAGACAATCAGGCCCGTCTTTAGGTTAAACTGGCCTCCCAGCAAAATAACAATTGTGGTTTCTCCAGCCTCCCCTTCCCCCTCCCTCGCACACTAAAATATGTACGCAAAAACGATTTTTTTTTATGCTTTACATAATAAATTACTTCACAAGACCGAAAACCAACAAGTAAAGGAGTCATAACAATGTAGTCTAAAGAATGAGCATTGAAAAATCAGATCTTTGTTTTCTATTTATACAATTTGTAACAGCAGCAGACAGAAACATCCTTACAACATCATCAATATTAGGTAATGTGATTCAAGTTTCTTTGATCACCAGCACCAATTCGTTTCCACTTAAATCAATTGAAATGGAAACGAAGCTCTTAAAATGCAGGTATTCATTTGCAAATTAAATGTCCGCATTGTTTGTGTAAATTTTTAAAGGCTCAGGACGAGCAATGAAAATACAATAGAATCCATATCAGGAAGGAGAACAAGAAATCCAAACCGATAGATAAATAGAGCATAAGGTTTCTTTCTTCCCTGAGAAGTCTGCTAACTTCTACTACCAAGTTCAGCGGTTGCCTTTTGTCATTTTTTAGTTCTTATAAGTCTAATTTCAAAAAATATTATTCTAATACTATTCTAAATATATATTCACGCATATTTCAAAATATATTAGTGCTAAAAAAAGAACCTAAAAAAAACGATTCTGATAATTATCTTAAATTCTGAACTGATTCTGATAAATACTTTTAACCAATAAAATCCATTTGAATAGCAGAACACGCATTTGCACATGCACAGTACCTAATTTGTGTGAGAACTCTAAGAACATTTTCATTCTTTTTCAGTTTTGATACAAGACTTCTAAGCGATGCATTGAAACAGAAAGAAAGTTATCTGGCTGTTGAAGATAGCCCAAGAAAGAACCAGGTACCACACAAGACTCAGCTGCTGCAACACCAACCAGATTCAAAAAATGGCCGGTGCATGAAACATATTCTTATAGTGGATTTTACTTCTTAAAATTGGCTTTCAACTGTAGACCTTATTAGTGTAGATCTTACAGATATTCGAAGCATTCTCATACGACTACCAACGCCAATCACTAATGTTGATGCCTTGTATCTCATATGTCTTTTTGACAAGATTAAACATATTAGCTGCTTCGTGACTTCTCATTTAAACTGTATTCCGTCGATCATTTCATTCCGAACGACAAAATTAGTTAATTTACGTGCATAACGTCTGTGGTTGAATCAACGATAATTCAATAATATTTGGCAGCTTTAAGTTCAATAACTAAAGGAATGAAATTTGACAATATAAAAAATGTTATTTTAAACTTTTCAATGATTTTTTTTTAAGCAATTTCAAAGTGAAATAAGAATATGAAAGCGATTTACAACAACCAGTTATTTATAAAATGATAAACTCTTCACAAATGTTAGCTGATAGATAGGAAGTGCTACATTTACTTTGGCTTACTTGAGTGTTTATATGTTTAACTAAAAACGGGTCATATTCAGCTAAAAATAAAACCAAGAAAATTTTCATTATGACAAAAACCAATTTTCTGGTCTGATTCACAAAAACCTAACACTCTTATGCGCCATGCGATAAAAAAATAAATCATAAGGTTTTGTTATTAGGCCTACATAAATTGTATATAATTAAAAAGTTTAAAAAGATAAATAATCCAAAAAATATAAAATAATCTAAAAATATAAGTATAATTAAACTTTAAACGAAAGAAAGAAATTTGGCGACAGATAACCCGCGAAAAGAAGTGTTGGTCTATGAAGCTACTTCATAGACAAAAACATATAAATACAAGTTAATAACAAAAATAGTCGTAAAACACAATTCTTTAAAATACCAAACTGAATGATCGTTTTATAAAATATTTTTTATTTCACAAATAAAAAATATTTTATAAAATGATCATAATTAATTTTTTTATTCACAAAATAATGCGTTGCATAAGAGCACAATCAATTCTTTAAAATAACCATACAAAGACCGATCAGTAGAAGAAACAATGTTACATAATGCGTACCAATGTTATTGTTGATTGATACGGTTTTAACAAACAAGACTAAATTTGACAGGTGTTTTTTATTAAAAATATTTATATTCCACATACACTGACGGACATGATCTAAGAAAACAAATCTTTCCAAAGGTGGGCAACAACTAATTTCATTATTAGCATTAAAATCAAAATCAGTCTATGAAATTAAGTTAAATGATACTATTAATCTTTGCAAACACGTGTGCTGAAAAAAAATTTACAAAAATTTTTTACAGAGGATAGAGTTGAGGAAAAAAATGAGAGAGGGAATAATGGATGAGAATTTAATGAGTTGGAATATAAATAAGTTTAGATTTATAATTAATTTTTTTTTACTTAAAGATTATTTTTCACTGTTTAAAAAGGCTAACCAATTTAATTTGTGAAAAATTTTGTATTAAATTATGTTTATTTACAAAACATTTATTTATGATAAAACGACCCTGGCATTTTGTAACTTAGGCACTTTTCAAACTAGACTCGTTGATTTACGAAAACTTACTGTGAATAATAGTCTTACAAATAAAGCTAAAATATTTGCAAAAAGTTTAAAAATGTAACGCTATTATAAAAGTGTATACTGTCATTTACTAAAAAAAATTAAGTGCGATGTTAACTTACTCTTTGGAAAAATCACTTTCAAAAAATGATTTAAGTAACACACAACTTTTTATGTAACTTCAACGGATATTACATTAAGAATATCAAATTATAATTGATTAAAAGAAAAATATGTAATTTTTCTAATATATGCTATTGAAGTAATTTATTAATTATGTAATTTTTCTAATATATGCTATTGAAGAAATTTATTAATAAATTGTTTTCCTAATTTCAATATTCTTGATCTAATTTGACTGATAATAACGATGTCAGCAATGTTTTGCAATATTGCCTTTTAAACAATACGCTTCCCAGCAGACACAGATCTCCGTGAGACGTGTATACGACGTCTTATGGACTTTCAAATCTGTAGGACGTCCTTAAGATGTCTAGCGGACATTCTGTGCCCGCTGGGTTTTTCAGTGTATTGCTGTCAAGAAAATTAATTAAAAAATATGTTACTAATCTTATTAGTGGTTCTTGGCTGATTAATGAGTAACTGTTGTGGTTCTTGGCTGATTAATGAGTAACTGTTGTGGTTCTTGGCTGATTAATGAGTAACTGTTGTGGTTCTTAGCTGATTAATGACTGTACAAAAAAGCTCACGTGCATCAAAACACAATAAGTTTGCAAGAAAAATAATAAAGAAAATATACA
The DNA here is from genome assembly GCF_038396675.1 of Hydra vulgaris. Classification (NCBI taxonomy): domain Eukaryota; kingdom Metazoa; phylum Cnidaria; class Hydrozoa; order Anthoathecata; family Hydridae; genus Hydra; species Hydra vulgaris. The sequence goes on along the minus strand of NC_088922.1, from coordinate 68,439,631 downwards.
CATTGCAATAAAGTCAACTTTTTCTGTTATTATACTTTTTTTCTGATAAATAATGGTAAATAAAAAGATTTATTTTGTTTATACTACAATTTTTTTTAAAAATGTTTTTAAAAAGAACAATTTTAAAAAAACCGGATTTTCCATTTACTTTTGTTTTGATTATTTTTTTTACTTTTAAGTTTACACCCTTATTTTATGAATTATGAAGAATTATGGCTTTAAAATATAATAAATAAAAAGTCCTTGTATTATATTGTATTATTATAGTATTAGTATTAGGATGTAATCGATAAGTAATTTATCATTGAACAATTCAGATGTTTCAAAGCACTTAGAAGATTTAATATTGACGGAGTTTTGATGTACTTGTTCAAGACTTTATACCAAAAGAGATCGTTGTTAAGGAGAATGTTTTACAATCAAGTAGTAAATCCAGTGTAATAATATCTATATTTAGATCTAAACCCAGTACAATCTAAGTGATGATTACGAAAGTCTTAACGAAGTCTCTAACGAAGGTCTTAACGAAGTCTCTAACGAAGGTCTTAACGAAGTCTTTAACTAAGGTCTTAACGAAGTCTCTAACGAAGGTTTTAACCTATTTCTTTGACATCAATTTTTTTCTCTGTCAATTTATCGAGATCGGCACCAAAAATAAAGATTGATTGATCATTAACCAAAATCCATCTGTTAAATAAATTTAATAGCTTCTAATTTAATTTAGTTCTTTCTTTTTAATTCTTTGATGAACTAGTGAAGAATTTAGGTCAAACAGACCTAAAGTTGTGAAACTTTCTTTTATGTTTTGAAAAAATCATTTATAACTTCCAGAGACACGGCTTTCCATGATACTTTTTGATATTCTTATCGTCTAGAAAAACTTATTAAGCATGTAAGGCTTGAAAATTACAGTAAAATTGAGCTTCTTTCTTGGGAGAATATCCCTATCAATCTAGTTATGTCTCTCAATTATTAGGATTAAACACATAATTGAATCAAAAATAAAAACTTCAAAGTATTTTTTGTTGTCGTTGTTTTTGTTATTGTTGTTGTACCACCTTGAGCATATTTTATTAAATGACAAAATTTAAATCAAAATTGATATTACATACGCACATAAGTAAATTTATAGAACATCTTACCGTTTTCTTAGTCGATGAATTAACAAACAACAAGGTAAAATTGATAAAAAAAATATAACTCCAAGGCAAATAAGAACGATATTACCAGTTGAAAGATCTGAAAAAAATTTAAAGGAAAAAAATTCATTATTGATATTTCTTGCCAAATAAAATGTTCATTACATTTATATATATATATATATATATATATATATATATATATATATATATATATATATATATGCATATATATATATATATATATATATATGCATATATATATATATATATATATATATATATATATATATATATATATATATATATATATATATATATATATATATATATATGTATACATGTGTATATATAAATACATATATATATATATATATATATATATATATATATATATATATATATATATATATATACATATATATATATATATATATATATATATATATATATATATATATATATATATATACATATATATATAAATATATATATAAACAGGCCCGTTAGAACAAAAATTATATTGAGGGGGGGGTCAGTGCTGGATTAAGAGCCCCGAATTAGTTTTAAGGACTTTTTTTTTTAATCATTTTTACAATCAATTTTTTTTAATTATTTATTTTAAAAATTATTGGGGGGGGGGGGGGGACAAAGGCCCCTGCTATCCCGTACCCCCCGGTTGCTACAGGCCTGATATATATATATATATATATATATATATATATATATATATATATATATACATATATATATATATATATATATATATATATATATATATATATATATATATATATATATATATATATATATATATATATATATATATATATATATATATATATTTATATATATTAGGGTAACCCTTATTTTTAAACTTTCAATTTTTTTAGCTCCCAACCCCATTTCTTGTTCCAATCATGAAAATAATGATCTAAACAAAATTTTAGCGTAATCGGACAACTTTAAGTCGACCCTCATCGTCCATAAAGTTTCGAAATTTTTGCCCTAAGAGTCATTTTTGAGGTGAAAGGTTTAAAAACTGTTTTCAAAACTGTTTGTGCTGCCCGTGTAAAGTGACTTTTAGATTGTCTTCTTTTTAGACCTTAAAATGGCATCAAGTTCGTCTGGGAGTTTGTCACAGAAGTTAAGAAAAGATTTTTATGTCTGTCTTGTTGGCTACATTTCAAATCAAGTCGTCGGAGCCAAATTGCCTTTGAACCAGCAAGCATTATGCGTTTTATTCTACAATGTAAGAGTTGTAAAGCTTACAACAAAGGAAAGTGCAATACTGGTGATTCAAGAAGTTTCCATTTTTTGGCGAAAGAATTTGACGAAAGGTGCAGGCAAAGACAAAGAAAAAAGAGATTTTGTAGACAATATGTATGATCTATTTTACATAGCTCATTCAGAAGCTTTGGAACAGATCAAAAATGAAGAGGATAAGAATTTCTTAATACTTCAGCGCCAAAAAGGACGACCAGGGTGTATGCTTGGTGTGGTTCACAAACTAAAACACAATAAATAAAAGGCACTGAAGCGTACTGCAATGGAAACTGTCAGGAGAAAAAGGACTTATGAAGAAATTGAACAATATTTTGGCACTCATGAGCTTTCTACATCAAAAACTGATTATTCAGCATCAAGCAGTAAAGATATTGATAGTGGTGACAACAGTGAAAGTTCACCTGCCATCGTTCAGCAAAGATCAACAGCAGGAGCAGCTGCAAAAGTTCCAACAACACGAGATACATTGCCATTTTTCACTTCCCGTCTCGCAGAAGTTTTTGATAGGTGCAAAATTACTGACAGAAATGGGGTTTACATAATAATGGCTGCTGCAGAAGCTTTCAGATGTGATACTGAAAACCTGGTGATTAATTTTTGAGTTAGTTTTGAGGAGCTGTTTCAAATCACTGATGGGTGCAACTTCTTCTCCCGACATGGCGCTTTTCAAAAGATTTAGAGAAGCCTGGACGAAACTCGACAAGAACGTTTACATAACTGGTAGTAATGAAGTACCTGATGATGTCCGCTCTACCATTCTTGGATTTGTTGAACACTTCCTTTCTACACAAAAAAAGCAGAGAGACGATTACCGAGAACTGTTGGAGTTAACAATGATTTTTATTGGTGGCATTTTAAAGAACGGAATATCGTTTCGTATACCAGGAGCCGTAAGTCATCCTAGATGGATGGAAAAGGCAATTTATGCATTCAAGATACACCTGTTTCAAAATCAATTTCAGCTATTACATACGGAGAAAAACTCTTTAAGAAGAATTCCTTGCTCGAATGTACGTTCAAGCCTGGTTTCTATCATCAGAAGCAATAACAGCACCATATCATGATTTCCTATTCATGTGCTAACTGATTAATTATCGAGACATAGATCCACAAGTCAGTAAGGCTGCTGCAAAGAAATTTTCCAACTCCCTCTGGTACTTAGTTCCTAAAACTGTTGCTCTCGCCTTATTTGCTGACAATGTTCCACCAGCAGTTAAGACAAATATGGCTCAAAAAGTTTTGCTCGACAAAGATAAGGAAGCGGAGGAAGAAAAAATTAAGTCAAGAGATACATTCTTTCCGATTACAGATTGTTGCCGAAGACCGTAAAAAGTACCCAACTGCTACTAAATCCTGTCTTATGAAACAGTAATGTTCAAGGTTCATTGGTTCACATTATGTTTTGATTCTATGGACGTTATTGTTGTGCATGAAAATGCTTTTGCCTTATAGCTTTTTGGTGTAGTAAATAAGCACATGGTCGATATAGACAAGAGTATGTCGCTTTTAAATGGAATTAATCATTATGCATATTTTGCTCCAACTTAAAGGCGTTTGAGGGTGGTCGTGCAGTTGTCCGATTGAGCTGAAATTTTGCACAGTTCCTTATTTAGTTGATTGGAACAGGATCAGGGGTTGGGAGGTGCAACATTTTTACTTTCGAAAATTTCAATATATATATATATATAAATATATATATATATATATATATATATATATATATATATATATATATATATATACATATATATATATTTGAGACTTCTAAAAGCTAACTTCCTGACATGAGCAAACTCTAAACATATATATGTTTACACTTAAGTCAAATAAAGAGGCCTGGCAAAAAATTACGATGAGTCTGGGAACAAATAACCCTGAAATTCTGGCCACAACTGCCCCCAATGTTAGAGCAACAAGTTGATAAAAAAAAGTTTTTTTCACTTTTTTTAACTTAAATTATATTCAACAACAAATTTTAAATTTCATATTATTATCTATTAGCGTTAAAAAACTATGAATATATAATGTTTGCATCCCCTCAAAATTTATGGGGTTAAAAATTTTATAAAGTCAAAGTTTTGAACGCTAAGAAATAATTGTATAAAATTTAAAATTTGTAAAACGATTTCTTTGCATAAGTAAAGTTTGCCCTGTTTTCTTCAATAACTTGAAGTGCGCATTGCAGCTGCTCTTTGTACTTTAATCGATCAGACTTTGCTACATTCTGGATCAGGGCAACTCCTCTTTCTACATGGCCGTTTGTTTACTGCTTGGGATTTAGCAATTTTCTCTGCAGCTTTGAATTCATCTTGTCTGTTCCATGTTTCCGGATCTTCAGCTATGAATGTATCTGGCATGCTCAGAGTAGCAAATATATTCCTACTCCTCTTGGAAACAAAATCAGAAAGAGTTTTTTGTGGTGCCACAACCAAATCCTCATGTACTTGTTTCAAGGGTTCATCTTCTCCTTTTTTCTCTGAGGATCCTTTAACAAGTTGACCCTTTGTATTGAAATTCACCTCGGGATCGCAGAGGAAAAAGAGAGTCAAATCCGCCGATAGGAAGATTTGATTCTCTTTGGCGAAGGTATTCCGCAAGCTTCCGTGATGTTACTACTACGATTTACCAATCGGGGTAGTCATGAAATAGTTGAAGAAGTTGAAAATTGTTCCCGGCTGCTTTGGAAGCCTAAGGTGCCTAAAACCAAAACTTTAAATAAACTTTAGGAACATTCACGCGTCGGAGACCCCGAGACTCTCGCATCGTTAGCTTAACATTAAAAAAACTAATTGGATTTTCTTTCATCCACCTTCTAAAAAAAATTAGTTCATTATAAAATGCTATCCCTTTTCATTGATAATGTCAATATAAACAGAGTGAATGTTATAAAACTTTTAGGCGTTTATATTGATGATAACCTTACTTGGAAAATTTACACTGAAAATTTATGCAACAAATCTTCAAAAAGTATGTGAATTTTGTAGAAGGTAAGAAGCTTTTTGAATAAGAAAATTCAAACTCAACTATATTTCTCTTTTATTCGCAGCCATATTACCTATGCAAATACTGCATGGGCTAGTACCAACAAAAACAAACTTGAACCTCTTCATCGTCATCAGAAGCATATAGCACGTTTAATAAATTTTAGTGAACGTTTTACCCATGCAAAAACCTCTATTAAGAAAAACGAATGCACTAAATATATATCAACTTAATGTTTATAGTGTACTATGTTTTATGTATTTACATAAAATCATTTCTTCCCTAGTTACTTTTCATAATTTGTATTTTTCAAAAGATAAAAGTAAATACATTCTACGCAACGATAATTTTATTAAGCAGCCGTATTTTCAAACAAATTATAGTAAGTTTTGCATTGCTTTTTGCGGACCATTTTTATGGAATAAAAGAGTTTAAAAAATTTTTCTCAATTTTTTTTGAACAATGTAACTTCAACTCATTTAAACGAAAACTTAAAGAATTAATTTATACAATTGATGATTTGGTAATTTACTTTTAATATATATATATTTTTTTGTATATCGCCTTTTCACCTTCTATTAATCAAAAAACTTTTCAAAATTTGTATATATACTAAGACTTTTATGCATTTTTTTTGGATATATAGCATATACATCAGATTTAAAAAATTTCAACGGACTTTTCTGTAAAGAAAAAAATTTGTAATTATCTTGTTTATCTTTTACCAATAATACGAGAAACTATCACGTTTATGATAGAGGTTCTTGACGACAAGAGCTAACGGTCTTCTACGAGTACCCGCGTTTTTTAATTTTTTATCGATCTAATTTTGTAAATTTTTTATTGTCGTTTACTTTTTTATTCTCATCTTGTAATCTTGTAACCTTTATATTTTATAACAACATGCTGTTTAAAATGAAATAAAAAACATAAATATAAAATCAAAATAAAAAAAAAAGCTTGAATTGACTTCAAAAAAGCCAAATTTTGATGCTGTAAATGGCTTTTGCCAACGAGCGAGGATTAGGTGCGAGGAAATTCTTCCTTTTTGGTGTCTTTCCCAAAAAAATCAGCTATTGAGTTGACATCATCTGAGAATGCATCTTTATAACTGTCTTGATCAATGGATGACAACTGTGCTTGAAATGATTTGAAGATAAGAATTTCTGGAGTTTTTGTTGGTCCCATACAGACACCAAAAGCAGCAGCCAAAACGAGTTTTATTTATAAACTAGGTGACAAAATATTAGCAGTATCTGCTACCGAAAAAGATCTTGAAATTAAAAATTCATCAAATCTCAAATCGAAAAGTCGCATAACCAATTACATTAGTCACAGCCAATTACATAAGTCACATAATCATGTACATCAAAGCTTATTCAATGCTTGAAATGTTGAAAAAAATATTTCATTACATCAACAACAAAAGTTTTTAAGATACAATACGTTACATTTAAAAGAATCCATTTTGAACTTTTATATTTTTTAAACTTTTATAACATTTATAAGACTCCATTATGAACATTTATAAGACTCCATCTTGAGATACAAGCATGGTGCCCTTACCTTAAAAGTGATGTTATTGCACTTGAAAAAGTTCAACTTTATGCTACTAAATGGGTACCCCAGATTCGAAAACAAAGTTATGAAACAAGAATTAAAATACTTGGCTTAAGCACAATGGAAAAAAGGACGTAAATAAGGAAACTGAATTCAAATGTACAAACTATAAAAAAATAAATATTTTAGAACTAGGTTGTAATATCTTTGCCTCGTATTAGTCCAACACAAAAGACTATAACTTCAAAACCAGAACAGAAATTGTTCAAAATTGCAATATTTGTCTCTTTAATGTGGAACAAACTTTTATCATCAAAAGTAAAATCTTGAACTTATTGAAAACTCGCACTGATAAATGTTTAGAGTTTTAGAAATATTTAGAGCTTCGGGATTTGTAGTTTATAATTTAATTTATTTACCTAGAATAACTACACAATGTATATCCCGTCAAAGTGAAATTAACTACAACTAATTTGACTCGTAGTTTTTGAACAACTACAGCTTTCTATTATATTTGTATTATGTTTACTATACAACTACGTTGTATAGTAAATATGATACAATATAGTAAATATATATGTTATATATTTACTATATAATACTTACTGACAAAAAATATTTATTTTTACTTATTGGTTGAAATCTGTTTATTTGCATATGTTAATATTATTTTTATTTTGTCCCAAATGGGTTCGTTTTGCAAAAATATTAAACATTTCGCCGCAAAATTCTCGTATGCCAATATTCTCACAAAACTTTAACTTTGTTATCCCACCTTTAAATATTGATCAATCCTGCTCATATTAATATTTTGTATATATCAATCCTGCTCATAATAATATTTTGTATATATCAATCCTGCTCATATTAATACTTTGTATATATTAATCCTGCTCATATTAATATTTTGTATATATCAATCCTGCTCATATTAATATTTTGTATATATCAATCCTGCTCATATTAATATTTTGTATATAACGATCCTGCTCATATTAATATTTTTTATATGGCGATCCTGCTCATATTATTATTTTTTATATGGCGATCCTGCTCATATTAATATTTTTTATATGGCGATCCTGCTCATATTAATATATTTGCTCTTTTTAATATTTTGTTAAAGAGGGGATTTATGATAACTATTTTTTGAGCTTATTTTTTTTTTAGTTTTTTTGGGGAGAAATTTATTTTCATATCTAAATTTAGAAATCAACTCTGATTTTTTGTTTAATAAACATTCTCGGTTCGCATGTGTGATTATTTCAAGTTTTTCTTGAAGGCAAAAGTATGCGTTTGGGAAATATTATTATATGCAGGTGCTGTTTTAAAGATGGACCAATTTAATATAAAATTATCAATACTTTTGTCTTTCATTTATTTATAAATGTATTTTGACAGCATGGCGTCTTTTGAATACTTTTTATTTTTAAAGGATAGTTTATGGTTGGCAAAACGTTTTTTACATTTACCCTTTGTTAAGCCAATATATCGTTTACTGGGTACATTCTTAGAGGAATCAATACATTTATATACGACGTTTTTTGATAAGTATTTTCCACTCATTGGACAATTATTTTTTTGTGTAAAATTACAATTTTCAGTTCTTTTTTTATTTAGGATCTCTTTTTTATTTAGCAAAGTTGTAATATTTTATAATATTATTTTTTATATCTTTTAATATTTTTTGTGCAACTGTAGCTAACTTTAATTGTATTTCGTTTAAAGGTTTTATATAATATATTAGATGGCGGCAAATGCTTATCAACCATTTTAAAAACATTTTTTCTATGTTAGTGGAAACATTTTTGCCATTTGGGGGGTTGAACCAAATTTGGTTAACATCCTCTGGGTTTCCTTTCCGACAAGCATGCTACTAAAAAAAATATCTATAAAATCAATAAGAATTTTTTATAAAATAATTATCTAAAGAGAAGCGTAAAAGGTTTTAATAAAGTAAACAATCAGTCAACCAGTGGATGTCAACAAGTGGTTTTATAGTAATGATTTGGAACATGGTGTTTTACCTCCAACAACTCAAAGATCTTTGCTTTTTTTCCTTATAGTAAAACTTTTCGGGTAAAAAAGTAAAAAAATAAAAAGTATTCACCAAAAAAATGTAAAATAAATAAACAATTTTTTTTTTTTATTTCCAACAGTTTTACTACGTACGATGAGAACAAAACAGAACTTCTTTAATTATATAACTAGGACCAGACATTGATTTGACCTTTAAAGTGCCATTTTAATGCTATTAAAAGGACGCGTTCTTTATAACCCAGTCGGTGTGATAAAATAAATTAACCCCCATAATAAATTAACTCCCGCAGCGTAAAAAATTACCCGGGGAGTTAATCTGTTTCGATATAGGTTAACTCCTCTTGAAATAAATTAACCCCAGTCGGCGAAACAAATTAACTCCCTTATGATATTTTAACTCCCTTGGAACAATCTATACGAATTACGGAAAAAGCATTTTAACTTGATATTTTCCAAATGTGTTTGTTTTTATATCTGTTAATTAGTATAGATATGGATATAATAACAGTAACACTATATATATCTTAAGCATTTTTTAAATATTTTTACTTCGATATATATGTATATCAAATACTACTATCTATCTACTATCTATAATTTCTACTAATTTATTGCTCTGTTCGATTAAGAACATTTAGTATTTATATATATATATATATATATATATATATATATATATATATATATATATATATATATATATATAAAATATATATATATATATATATATATATATATATATATATATATATATATATATATATATAAATATATATATATATAATCACTTCTACAACATAAAATTACAACTAGAAAGTCTGAGTTAAATTTGAGTTATTATCTGAGTTAAAGTTAACGTGAAAGTATTATCTGAATAATCTCCACTTCTAATAGCAAGAAGTGTATTATTAAAGAATAAAGAAAAAATATACATTATGTGAGACCAGAGTATAATGATACGTAGCAGTGAAACATATGCAATAAAGGTGATGTCCATCAAATGATGTTCTCTATTTGGAAAAAGTTGAAAAGGCAACAATCAGATAGATGTGCGGTGCAATTAGGAAAATAAGAAAAGTAGTGGTAATCTTATATAGAGATTAGGAATAGTGAGTGTACCTGACGGGTGCATCAGGGAAGATTAAAGTGGTTTAAAGTCGCAGTTGATCATGTAGTAGCGTCCAGAGCTTAGAGTTTCAGGAGAAAAAGTTAAAAGTAGAAGCTGGAAACTTGGAGATGGTGTGTTACAGGCGACATAAAAAAGCTACAGTTAAGCAAGAAAATGCTTATGATCTTATACAATAGAGAAACAGCTTTATCAGCGATATGATATTTCTAAGTGAAACTGCAATATAATATTATATGTGTGTATATATATATATATATATATATATATATATATATATATATATATATATATATATATATATATATATATATATATATATATATATATATATATATATATATATATATATATATATCTATATATATATATATATATATATATATATATATATATATATATATATACATATATATATATTCATATATATATATATATATATATATATATATATATATATATATATATATATATATATATATATATATATATATATATATATATATATATGTATATATATATATATATATAAATTATGTTAGTAGTAATATATACATATATATATATATATATATATATATATAAATTATGTTGATAGGCAACTCCACTGTTACTTAAGGAACATTTTGATTTTTCTAGTCACATTTTTAGATATATATTTTTTGTTTTAACAGATATGATGTTTATATATTGATCAGATGATTATATATAAATCATGTCAAAATCATTTGTTTGTTTTCCTGTATATTGAAATTCTGTTCAATTATTATAAATTTAGGATTTATAGTTGATTATATGCTGTATTACTTATGAGACGCAAATAAGCATTGCATTAAACCTGTTGTTTTCAATTGAATAGTTCGAGCCAAATATTTAACCTACATAAACTGGCTACTTAAGTTAAGTTAAGGAGTTTATTATTCTGCATAAAATTATTCAAAAGGTTGTTTTAGCTTGTTGTGGACTCGAAGGATAAATGAAAATAAATAAATGATTAATTTTAACTTTTTATTAACTAAAACACTAAGAAGTATTAATATAACAACAATAATGTTCAATTTCATCACATTCTCCCCGACAACTTTAAGTTTTAAGTAATCAATTGTTCAAAGATCTAACCGATTTGGAGCCATGCACTTTCAAGTTGATCGTCTTTTACGGTAAAATATCATTGTCAACCTTATTGGACATGGCAAGATGAGTAGATTTTATGATGTACAGTAGATTGTTCCGATGAACTTAGATTCGCTGTTTCCGAGTTAACTGAAGGTAAGACTTAAGTTTGAAACTAGTGTGCAGTCTTATCTGGTTCTTGTAACAGGTGTGCAGTAGATTCGACAGTTGCTAATAACAGATTTCAAAACATTTACTGAGAATGGTAGTTTGCGAAAAGCAATCATTCTGGTAACACCAGGGTGGCATAACGAGTTGTGTAAAGACAATAGAGTAAACAAGCTCATTGCTGAAGAGTACATACAGCCAAAAGTATCAGATGCAATATTGTATTCCTTTTTGGTAAACATGTCAAAGTTGTAACAAAAAAGCTCAAGACGCCGTTAATGTATTTTATTATTCTTGATTTTACTCGCGTTGTTCTTATTAAACATTGTTTATGTTTAATAAGAATAATGCGAGTAAAATTAAGAATGATAAAATATATTAACGGCGTGTTACAGATTGTTACAGATTGTTACAGATTATTGATCAGTTAAAAGCTTGAAACGCTTCCCAGTTGGTAGATGGCACTAATGCGAGCAGATTCTATAACAGCACATGCCTCTTTTTCAATAGGGGGATATTTTACCTCAGATCGATATAACAATTGCAAAAAAAAGCAACTGGTCTGCCATTTTGATTAACAAGTCCTGCAATAGCTGTATTAGATGCATGGGTTTGTAATGGCTCATTCTCAATAATAGATCACAACAAACTGGACATTTATATCTAGGATGCACAATGTTTCCACAAAAGAAGCAAACTTTTTTTTTGAGGAGTTGTAACTGTTAGGAATAAAGCAGATGTGGTGAGAATTTCTGTATTGTCATTAGAAACAGGTGCTGTAAAAGTAGGTTTTTGGTAAACCAAGGATAGATAATCTTCAGAATATTTTTGAGGAGATACGTAAGTTCTAGCTTTGTAAAACATAACCTCTAGTATCATGTCATGAGCTTTGTCCATTTGTTTTTTGTTACACAATAATTAACAAGTTAATAAAATTGTTGTGGACTCAAAGGATAAATGACAATAATTGAATTATTGCTTTTTAACGTTTTATTGACTAAAACAGTTTGAAGAAATATTAATTTAACAACAATAATAATAATTCTTAACTATACAGTTACGGGGACAATTTTACGCTTTTATCAAAATGTAGTTTAGCTACAATTTATATAAAAAGTATGAGGCACAACTTTAATTTGAAATTTTAAACAAAAAAATAAAAAAATTTAAAATTTTATAAACATATGGCAACCAAATGATTACTTCGTTTTTGTTTAAATTTATTTATTTTATCAAAATAACTCACTTGAGCGTGGAATTTGCCCTAGTGTATTGTACAATTAGAGTGCTCGATGTTCTTAAAGAACAGAGCAGTAAAAATTATATATATATATATATATATATATATATATATATATATATATATATATATAAATATATATATATATATATATATGTATATATATATATATATACATATATATATATATATATATATATATATATATATATATATATATATATATATATATATATATATATATATATATATATATATATATATATATTTACTTATTTATTTATTTATATATATACATACTAAATAAATAATAAATTTCCCACAATTTGCTACTAAACATTAACCGGCATACCTTGAGGTATCGATTTTAAACCATTTTTAAACAAAAACTTTGCTCGGGCTATAGTCATCCAGTAGGGCCAAAGCCACCCAATCTTACGGTAAATATATATATATATATATATATATATATATATATATATATATATATATATATATATATATATACATATATATATATATATATATGTATATATATATATATATATACATATATATACATTTATATGTATATATATATATATATATAGATATATATATATATATATATATATATATATATATATATATATATATATATATATATATATATATATATATATATATATATATATATATATATATATATATATATATAGTTTTAGCTATATAAACTCTATAACCTCAAACATTATTATTAGGAAAAGAGAAAGGTTCACTGAGGTTCATGCAATATTATTATTTTTTGATCTCCTTTTTATTTTCACAACAATAAACAAACTTGTCAAAAATGAACAGTTACACAATAATTTTATTCAACACAACACACATTAAAATAAACTACATTCGCAGTTTTGTAGAACTTATTATAAGCTAAATAATTCAAAACGCGTATAAAAAGGGGTTAATTTATTACGATGGGGTTTAGAAATATTTAAGCCCCCAGTTAATCCATTTTGCCATATTTAAAAATAACTCAACTCCCGGGGTTAATTTATTTCGAAATAATTTAACCGTGGAGTTAAAATGTTTTAACCGGGAGAGTTATTTCATTTCGCGTCACCGGCACAAACACATCTTTTAGACTTTTTTGCGCCGGTTTTTTTTCGCATCTAAAATGTTAACACTTTTAGATGTCTAAATTTAGATAAAAATAAGACATCTATTAGTAGTCATCTTTCAGACGGCTTGAGACAGCTATTATTCGTCGTCTTAAAGATAAATACAATTAGATGTCTTATAGTTATCTGAATTTAGACGTCTATAGGTGTTAACATTTTAGATTCTAAAAACACGTGTTTGTGCTGGCTGGGAAGGTGTGTTCTAAAAAGGATGTCTAATGTTTACGTAGTTTTATTTAATTCAAAAACAAAAGCTATAAAACAACCTATTATTTCCTAATGTAATTTTGGGATTCATTTTTGAAAAAATAATAAAATAAGAAACAAGAATTTCGTTGATGGGGTCTATACCACTCCACTTATATTTTAGCGGTAACTCTAAGGTGTTGCTTTTTAAAAGCAAGAAAAATTAATCAGTTGCCGCTGACTGGTAAGCAAGAGGTATGCGTTTAGAAACATTTCTTAATATCATTTACTTATCTTTAAAAAATCTTTCGAAATTCACGATACTAGAAACAATAAACTTTATGATGTGTTAAAGTCACTTTAACTTCAGCTAAGTTTTAAATGTAAGAACAATGAGTGTATTTTTATTATATCTTTACTGAATTTGTTAGGATTTGGTCCTGAGTTTACTCATTACCACTTAATTGTCTATGCAATAAGTCGTTAACTTAAGTTATTTTAGGAAGAGAATTTATAATATACAAGCCTAGTGATTTTACAAACTTTTGTAAAACCATTATCATTTTCACACTTTTTCTAAACAATCTTTTTTTCAAAAAAGAGAGAAGACAAAACTGAATATCATTTTTATAGATCAAATAAAAACAATAAGATTGCTGATCTAAAACTGAAAACAAAGCTCATGGTCATATGATATGCATGAGGGAAGTTACGTTTACTATAACCCTTTGTGGGACTTATTTGTTCCGCTGAATTCTTATCTTTCTCTAAAACCGGTTGTTAATTTTATGTAAAAACACACTGTAACGTTTCATTTGGTTTTTAGCCGCACTTCAAAGTTATGTTTAATTGTTTATCATTTTTGTTTTGGTGTCTAAATATGGCTTATAAGGAAATTAGGCGTGTTTATTTTGAAAAAGCAAACATATTATAATGTTCTTTACATACTTATATTTTTATTGGGAGCTTATTCAGATTTTGTTTAATTTGTAACTAAATACTTGAAGTTTAGTTTAGACTATGAGTTGGTTGATAATTATAATGGAGTTCAAATTAAAGAAATAGATTTTAAAATTGAATACAATACCGATAATGATAGGAGCTGGAAGAAGTTACAAACTTCAATAAGGTTTTTATTATATTTACTCAATGTATATAAATCAAGTAATTTTCTTGTTTGCAGTAATCCATGATCTTTAACTGGTCCTATATAACGGAAAAATAACGGAATGCAGGGCCTGATTTGGAAGTACCATTTGATTCTTCTACAATATCTCGTGACTGGGTATTGCAAATATACCTATTATCATAACTCCATGTCACTAATTAAAATGTATTTAATAATAATTTTTTTTTTCTATATTTAGTTTTTATTGCCTGACGGGAAATATTAGTCCCACTTTAGTTTTTATACTAAAGATGATCTTGATATATTAAAAAAACCTGTATTCTCTATAACTGGACGTTAGTATATTTAATTACTTATTCTATTAAGCACTACCATTTTCAACCCTCCAATCTGAAAGGATTAAAACCACATTTTACGTACATTTTAAAATTATTTTTTACGTTAAACATTTTTAGAAAATCTAAAATACACAACGTCACGTTGAAAGTAATTTTAAGCCAAACTACCTTTCACGCATGTTACTCCATCAGAATGCAACACATGGCCATGTGGACAGTCGCATACTACATTTCCTAAAAATAAGTTTCAAATAGATTGTAAGAGTAGAAATAAATAGGTACTTGTTTCAGAAGTTACTATACACATATTATTTTATACATCATATCTGTATAGATAAGTTAAATGAATAATCTAGTTCGAATGGTTTAAGATTTACACTTTAGGTTTATACTAAGGTTTATTTTTTTTAATGTTTATACTTTTTTTTAATTTTCAGTTTTTTTTAAAGTTTGATATGCATTTATTTATTATTATTGATTACTAAAACTATTTAATAGTTATATATGCTAAAAATTTTCCTTATAAATATTTAAGTCAAACACAATCAAAAATTATTTTACCAGTGCCAATTAACACAATGACATTTAACAGTCGTCTAAAAGAAGTCTTTTAAGAAATATTAAATGCGCATTCGTAGACTCTGGATCGAAAGGCGTTTATACGTTTATATCGAAAGACGTTTATTTATAAGAATGTCTTTTGAATAAAATTTTCTAGACATCTTTTATTTAGACATCTTTTATTTAGACATCTTTTATTTAGACATCATTTATTTAGACATCTTTGAAATGACTTTTTTTTTTTTCATTTTTTTAAATACAGACATATTTTAAACCAAAGGTTGGCAACCTATTATTAGGTTGCCGACCTCTGGTTTAAAATATGTCTGTATTTAAAAAAAATGAAGAATATATACTTAAAATATATTTTAAGTAAAAAGAGATTTTTACTTAAATCATTTTTTAAAAACATACCAAGAGCTGCAAAGAGTGTAACAAACTGAAGATTATTATCAACTACTTGTTATTTTAAGATGATATTTTAAGGTCTTATATACTTTTACAAATTTTAAATAAACAAATGAATAATCAAAGCTAAAAAGATTATGAGCAATGAACTTAAAAAATTAAATAGAAGTCTTTACTTTTGAATGGAAGTCTTTACTCTTAAATGGAAGTCTTTACTTTTAAATGGAAGTCTATACTTTTAAATGGAAGTCTTTACTTTTAAATGATTTTTAAAGTTATTAAAAAATAACTTTAAAAATTTCCGTCTTAAATTTTGAAAAAAACTCTTTTCAAAATTTCAGGAGCCTTTTTTAGTTTTATTTTAAGCAATACCTAGTGGAAAATTTTCGATCTTTTTGGGGTTCTAATGATAGGTTTTTTTTAGGGGTGCTTGGGCCCACTAGCTACGGCACTGGAGCTGCACAATTAATTTTTATTTTCACTTTTTACTTTTGCCGTTTTTTTTTATCCTAGTTTTCTTCTAATTTTCTTCAGTAATTAAAAACACAAATTCAATTTTTTTTAAATGTTCTATTTTTTAAACCTTCTCACTAAGTATAAACAACATTTAATTTTTTGAATTTTAAGGTGTTTTTTTTTCAATTTTAAGGTTTTTTAAGGTTTTCAATCTTAACTTGTAATTTTGTTATGGCTGCCAACCAGTTGTTATTAGCAGTGAATCCTCATGAGACTTTATGCCTAAAACTTTAAGACCGGTAACATTTGACCATATTATATTGTGATCGACATGGTATCTTAATGGTAGTATCTTTTCTTATAGTATTCATCATAGTTTAGATAGTTAAAACCACCTATAGCTTGGGTTCGTGTTTTTCCTTTATTGGTTCAGGTTGTGGTCATAGAGTTATTTAGTACTTTGAAAAGTTTATATATTGAGCTCGGATTCCAAATAAAGATGTTAAACAGTTAATTGCGGAAAGAGTCATTTAAAGTTATTGCAACTTTAATTTATTTTTTTTACTAAAAAATAATTGTCATTCAATTTTTTTGTTTTGGTTTATTTTAAGGGATAGCGTCTCCGCTTTCCGACAAGTGATATTGGGCGCAATTAATGAGTAAGGTTGATGTCTCTATCTAACGGTATAAGATTTAACTAGAGCTGTTTTTTCATCACCAACTTTTTTCAGGACCAACTCTTTTCTCCATTTATTTCAAAAAAGTTAGCTACATTAGTCAGTTGGTTGCCAAGAAAATACCAGAATATTTCAAAGAACCCAATTGGAATGCCGTATACACCCGGTATCTTTCCTTTTTTTAGGGACTTTTTTAGTAGTTCTTTGTTGGTAAGTTTTTTCTTTAATTCTTCATTTTTCAGATTGTTAAGAGGGAATAATATGTTGTTTAGAAGTTTTTTTACTTTTCATTCTTAACCTTGGTTATGAATAAAAACCTTTGTTTTTCTAAAAACCTTTGTTTTTCTAAAAACCTTTGTTTTTCTAAAAACCTTTGTTTTTCTAAAAACCTTTGTTTTTCTAAAAACTTTTGTTTTTCTAAAAACCTATGTTTTTCAAAAAACCTTTGTTCTCTAAAAACCTTTGCTTTTCTAAAAACCTTTGTTTTTATAAAAACCTTTGTTTTTATAAAAACCTTTGTTTTTATAAAAACTTTGGTTTTAATAAAAACCTTAGATAATAATAAAAGCTTTGGTTAATAATAATAAAAAACTTGATTAATAATAAAAACCTTGGTTAATAATAAAAACCTTGGTTAGTAATAAAAACCTTGGTTTGCTTGTATAGAATTTGATAGTAGTTAGTATAAGTTTTTATAATGTTTTTTGTATCATTGTACATTATGTTTCCGCCACTAATTTGTTTTTTTGTTTGTTTTTTTGTTTTTTTTTGTTTTAGTTGATAAAGAAGTTTTGACGGTTTCTTAGAAGATGTCCCACAATTGGTTTCTTCCTTCACATTTGGGTTTAGAGTTTTAGATTTTTTATAATGACTCTTTAATTTTTTTACCAAAAATCTTGTCCTCTATTATGGTTATATTTAGTAAATTCTGCCAGTAGCCTCATCCGCTTATATTTGGAACTCCCATAGTATATGGCACACGAAGGTGTAAGAGTCACTTAGGTAAGAATCAATTATATTCCATAAGCATTTATTTGCAATACTTGATGTGACGTATAAAAGTCTATTTTACTATTTTAGGATCTGTCCATTTTTTCGCAAGTAAAATCCCTTTGCAGAAGATTTAATTGTTGATATAAATCAATTTAATTGTACGTTTCGCAGAGATTTTTTAAGTTTGTTTTGCCTTTGGTATTATTTCTATTAAAGGCATCTCCTCTATACCTATTGGTCTTCAAACATATTGAAAGTAGAGTTTATCCAAGAAGAAAGTTCACCAGCAAATCCGTATTTTTTGAGTTTAAACAATAAAGATTTATATGGTACTTTATCGAAAGCTTTAGCATAATCAAGGAGTATAACATCTGTCAGTTTTTTATTTGATTTTTCAAAGGTTATAATATCCATAGTTTCCAAAAAATTTGTGATATATGATTTATTTGTAACAAATCCGTGTTGAAAAGAAGATATAAGATTATTATGTGGTAAATGTTATGATACATGAAGCCTTTATTATATAATAGAGTAACATTAGCTTCTAACCGAAATTCTGGTAATTCAGATTGATTAATTGATAGTTGAAATATAAATGATAATGGTTTGGCTAATGGTTTTGCACACTATTGTAGAACTTATGGATATACGCCGTCGGTACCAAATCATTTGTTTGAATCTAGTTTGAGTAAATTTAATTCTACTAGAGATTGGTCTATTTTTAATGAAACGATTGCGTTTAATAATCTGTTTTTAATGAACGGATTGTGTTTGATGTTCTGTTAGGAAAATGCGGCAGTGTGTGTACATTTCCGGTTGTGAAAACAGATTGAAATCGCAAATTTAGTGCATTTGCTATATCCAATTTTTTTATGCTAATATCTGATTCAGTGATCAATGCATTAACAGGGCTTGATGATAAACATTTATAACTAATATATTTGAAAAGCCTTTTTGGATTTCATTTATCGTTAGCTAAATCTTCTTCTAAGATTCTAATTGCTGAACGAGTATACCTTTTGATTTGATTACGAACTGTATTAAAAAGATTAACTAAATATGGAACTTTCCACTATGTATTTCTATATTTGTACCATGGCTGCTTTTATGTTTTATTTAACTTAATAATGTCAATTGTGATCCAAGGTTGATGTTCTTTTTTTGTGTGTTTTGATATAGGAGGTTTGAACTTAACACGTAGTTTATGATATATATCTGACCATTATTTGTTGGAACCATTAATACTCAAATTTTTAAACATAACAATCCAATCATAACTATTATAAGCTTCATTTATTTTTGCATAGTTTATGACATGACAGTTTATGACCTTTTTTATGACATAATTTTGAGAGAAAAATGGGGTTGAGTAAATTGATTTTTCAATATTGAGATTCCAATTAAGCAGTAAATGACCTTGCGTTGCACATCAGAGAGGAAGATCAAAGGTTATTTTACATATTTTGTCTGAAGAGTATGTTATAACAAGATCCAATGTGTTAATGCATTTATCTTTCTTAAATATAAATGTTGGTGAGTGTATGCATTGATACGAAAACGAATTATTAAGTGTGTCAATAAAGTTTATTCTATTGGTTTGCTTGGTCCTTTTAAGTTTTTCAAATGGTCATCATTCCAAAAATATTTGGATAATTAAAGTTGCATGTGAGAAATAGTCCCAAAAAACAGTTTTGTAGTTGTTGAGGTTTTTGAGCATCAGCTGCTATTTAGGTATTAGTGAATAGATGTTTTTCTTTTCCGTTAAATAAAAGGGTCTGTGAGATATCTACGCATTGGACCCGTTCACCGCGGATGACAAATCTAAAGGGCTGATCAAGTATACTATTTTTGCATAGATCTTCATTAGCCTCCTGTCTTGCTTTGAATAACTTAACAAACTCAGCTTATTCAGCTATAGTTCTTTCAGGTCGAATATGGAAGTTTTCATATATACCTTTACAAAGGAATTTGGCAGCTGCATTTTCTTGATTGCGTGCATTTTTATTTTCAAACTCAACTATAACTGTTGGTTGCCAGTGCCGGTTTAACCAACGGACACACTAGACACATGCCGGGAGACCACGGAGGTCAAGGGGCCAGAGCATCTAAGTGAATTTTTGAGAGGTATATAATTTGATCGAAAAATCATTATTGGCCTCTACCCTTGACTTTATCTTATTTCCCAGAGATTTTTAATCTTTGCAAAAACAAAGCATACGACGTATTGCAAACTGGGCGTTTTACTTTTTTACGACTTAAAAGAACTTTTTAGTTCGAACATAATGATGAAAAAAGAGCTTTAAAAAAATTTAATAACATAATGGTAAAAAAAAAACTTTAAATAATTGGATGATTTATTTATTGTTCATTTTCAGAGGATTATCAAAACGGAAAACCAATTGAGCGGTTCTTAGCATTCATTCCCATGCATAATCGTTTTGCAGTTTCCATGCTTGAAATTGTTTTGAAAAAGTTAGATTAGTATGCAATCAACATTCAAAATTACCGTAGCCACGCAACTATGCTAGTAATATGTCTGGAAATACTTTGGTTTAAAATCAAGAATTAAAGATATCAACGTTCTCACCGAATACATTCCATGTGCTGCTCACAATTTAAACCTCGTAGGAGTGAGTGCCGTGGAATCCAACATCATAAATTGAAGAAAGTGAATTTATTTAGCTCTCTTCAAGAAAGCTAAATGAATCCACTTTCTTCAATTTATAACTTCTTTTCTGCATCAACGCATCAATGTCTTAAAGTCAAAGTTCCTTGCATCAACGCATCAACTAATCTTAAAGTCAAAGTTCCTTGCTGGAATACGAGTTAAGGTTTCCTAGACTCTCTAACAAACTCGTTGGTTAGCTCGTGCTGATGCTTGTTTAGCGATTAAAAATTTTTATTCTATTTCCAAGGTGATTAAGAATTTCTTAGAAAATCAAATAAAAACATATTTTACTTGCGATGAATATGTCTATGTTTAAAGGCTCCCAAGAGCACGTAAGAGGCATTACAATGATGAAATTAACAGTGTGGAAACTACAGTGTTTTCTGGCGATCTTAAATGCTTGCTGACGTTAATGAGATCACGGACAAACTAATGAGTAATCTAGATAAAAGAAAGAAAGCCTATTTTGGATCGAATTCTCTGTTTGGTTTTCTTTTGAATCTCGGTAGCATGGACATCTTGAAGATTACTTGCAATGCACAAAAAATTGTTGACCAATACCCTACTGATCTTAGCTTTCACTTATTAAACAAATGTCTTCATTTTGGAGCTGATTTTCAGGAATGTCTGACAGATCTTTCTATTGCTCAAATAAAAAACCGGGTATTGGATTCCATCGACCTAAAAAATACCATATCTGTATTTGCAAGCTTAAAATGCAGACGAAAGGTGTTTTAAACTATACTATTCGCATATACTAACCGCAGCGTGATTTTAATAATTAATAACAAATAGATTACTTTTGTTTGATGAGATGACAATAAATATGGCTTATTTGGACTTATTTTCGTGAATTTTTGAGTTTACTGATATGCTTTTGTAATTGCAAGATTTATGGGGGTGCCAGGTTTGCTAATGACGAGGCAATACCCAGATAAGAAGGTCACGTTGATTGAGTAGTATTTAAAAGTTTAACATTTTACTGTTAAATTTTTTAATTTTTGCTACGAAGACTTTCAACTTCAGATTTAAGTTCAACCACATATTATTTCAACTCAAACAACCATTCATTCAAAAGCTTGATGAAAATATTTTCCATGTGGCTGGATCAACTGATGGACCTTTAAACATTTGTTGGTTTACCAGGATGCTTTATATATTATTTATATTTCTATATCCTTACTAATCCAATTCCGTCATTCCATATTCTGTTTTAAAGAAATATTTTTAACATTATTCTTAAGTCCTTTCTTGAACTGTTTTAAAGAAATATTTTTAACATTATTCTTAAGTCCTTTCCTAAACTGTTTTAAAGAAATATTTTTAACATTATTCTTTTTAGTAATAAATTTTAAAAAATGTTTTCATATAAACGGTACACGACATTGAATTTGATAAGAGCTTAGTTTTAAATTAGTTTTTGGAACAAAAACGTTATTAACTGAAAATTGAGTTAAATACCATAAAAGAAAGTCCTTGTTTTGTTTTCAACATGAGCTGAAGAACTTGGCGTATATTAAGTTTATAAACAATTAATGCACAAAGCTTCTTTAAAAAAGGTTCGCAATGAAAAGTTCTGAGTGTACCAAATATAATCCTGCATGCGTAATTTTGTTTACTATAAAGCTTTTTAATTTACCATAACTCGTACTACCCCATGCAATATAAATAAGATAAAACTATGAAAAAATGAAAAGTATATTTTTTTTCATAGATGAAATGTTGAGAAA
Organism: Hydra vulgaris; assembly: GCF_038396675.1. NCBI lineage: Eukaryota > Metazoa > Cnidaria > Hydrozoa > Anthoathecata > Hydridae > Hydra > Hydra vulgaris. The sequence goes on along the minus strand of NC_088922.1, from coordinate 68,416,670 downwards.
TGGTTTAATTTTATATAATACCGAAATATTTCTTGTGACTTTAAGATGTATTTTTAATACATTGTTTCCACTTTATGATGTTGAATGCTGGATCTTCTTGACTCAATGCATGGGTTTTGCTTGTGTCTCTGTTTTTATGACTAGGCAACTCATTCTATTATCTCCTAATGAGGGTACAGCTCTAAAACTCAGTTTTATGGTTCTGAGGCTGGCTGGTAGTCAGGTTTCCCGAACTCTGTGGTAGCTCTCAGAGAAGCTGATTCCATCAACAGTTGAAAAATATCAAATTTTAACAGTGCCATGTTGCGCATGAATAGTGTCCCTGTTTGTACTTTTTGTGTGCATTGCGGAGGCCACATTTGGAGCCCTTTGTTACGGCTTAGAGTTTATTAGTAGTAATGAGGCAATTGCTTGGGCTATTAAACAGAGTTCTGAGTCAAGTTCTTCAATCTAATTTAAAAATGACTAGAGTACCAAAAACTATAAAACACAAAAAACCATCATTATCACCAAGTTCTCTAAACCTATCATTCACTATCATTCGTGGTCTTCGAAGTAACTTTTCTTCTGTTGAGTCTTATCTCTCGCAAAGTTCACCAGACCTACTTGCTCTTTGTGAAACTAATTTGAGTTCAGCTGTCTCATCTTCCGATCTTAGTGTTGATAGTTATCTATAATTCGTAAAGACTCCAATAGTCACATGCTTGGCCTGGGCATTTACATTCGTAAGAATTCACCCATTTGTCGTGAAACTAGATTTGAATCCAGAGATTATTCTTTCATGTGCTTTCGTTTAGCACCACTTCACTCTATTGCCTTTCTCTTTGTTTTATATTTCTCTCCTTTATCTCAAGACTGCACTCCTTTTGATGTTATTTCTGATCTAATTGACCAAGCCTTCTCTTTTTATCTATCAGCTAATATAGTTGTTGTCGGTGACTTTAATGCTCACCACTCTGAATGGCATGGCTCTAGCGTCAGTAACTCTACAGGCCTTAAAGCCCACAACTTTTGCCTTTCTCAATCCCTAACTCAAATAGTCAACTTTCCAACTCGCTTTCCTGACAACCCAAATCATTTACCTTTTCTAGTCGACTTATGCCTTGTTTCTGATTTTAGTCATGCTCAGTTTCTCCACATTCACTCTTTGGTGCTCCTGATCACAGTTTGATCTCTTTAAAACTAATATCTCATGCTTCTTCGTCACCTGAATCCCCCTATTATTGTACCTCTTACAACTACAGTAAAGCTGACTGGGATTCTTTCCGCGATTTTCTTCGTGATGGCCCTTGGGTAGAAATCTTTAGTCTTCCTGTCGACACGGAAAATAAAAAAGAAAATTTTTGAACGTTCGAAAGACGTCTAAAACGTTAAAAATACATCTATACAACGTCTTTTGTTACGCTGTTAAACCTCCCCCCTCCTACCCTCCCCTAAAGAAGGTGATTTTTAAGTTATAGTCGGTTTTATTGCAAATTCAGTCGGCTAGTTGGGTATTTGACACAATTTAATTGGGTAAATTGTAGTTTTGAGGACCTTTTTATTAGAAGCCAATCGGGTACTTTTAAAGGATTCACCCACCCCACCCCCTCATTTTATTTGTAGAATCACATCTGGGTATGGATGATCTTTAATAACAGGAAAAGTGTCAATGCAACTGTTTTCAGTCTTTCTGTATATTTATACTACATTTATATTTGGTATATACACTTAAACTAGAAATAATATTTTATACTTTATATTATAGTTTATAAACTTTATATAATTTGTAACATGTATATTTAAATAATTTAAAACTGACCTTGAAGTTGTGTGAAGAGAATTAATAAAAAATGTACTTTTTTTATATTTTTATTTGATACCAGCATGGTTATCTAAAGATATTATAATAAATATATACGATAAAATAAAGCGCAAACAAATAACAATTATAAGAACTAGATCCCAGATCAAAATATTGAATTAAAAGCAAGCAGCCATAAAATTAATAATAATAATAACAATAATTATGAAAAAAAAATGTTATTTAATAATACTAGTAATATACATACATAAAGTACACGCATACACACACACGCACACACACACACACACACACACACTTGTATACATACACATATTTTTGGATATATTAAAAGGATATATTAGGAAAGGATATATAAGGAAATACTTTAAATATATTAGGAAAAAGTAAAATAACTTGCTTTTAAAAAAAAAAGTATAACTGGAAAGCTTTTACGTCATACGGAAGTTTATTCCAAGATTGTATACTTTGATATTTAATGGTCTTATCTCCATAAGTAGCAGAACAATGTTTTAATACTACTAGGTTCAAATTGTTAATGGATTGACAAAAGTATCACTTATTTGCACTTTTAAGGAAGAAGGTGTTGAAGGTAAGAGTTAGGTTTTTGTCTTGGTGATTCCTGACAAACTGGCAATTTAAGAGTTGAACAAGATTACAAAGTTTAAGAATCTTAGAAATAAGATAAAATACATTAAGATTAAATTTGTAATTTTGAAAATACAAAGTTTAGAAGATGAGATATCCTTATACTAGCTTGCTGTTGGGATTGTCCTCATATTTGACAACCATATCGCATATGAGAGCTAAAACATACCATATTTAAGGATATATGGTATATGTTAAAGATTGTTTGCAGATTGACATATTAGCAAACTTAAGCCAGCATTCCATTTGATCTGCTTAATTTTGTGGCTAAGTCATTAATATGGGTTAATAAGTTAATTATTGATATGCTTTATTATTCTTTATTAAGTTTATATTGATTTTTGATTTTTTGGGTTTTAATAAAACCAGTTCAGTTTTGCTACAATTGAGAGTAAGCTTAATTGAGCGAAGCCGCTGAACTAGATTGGCAAGATCATGATTAATGCTTTTTTTAATTTCTTTTTAAGACTTGGTTGATAATAAGCTAGTTAGTATTATCAGCGAAATGACAAGCGGTTGCAAACTTAATGGAGTTAGTAAGTTCATTAATGTATAGAAGAAAAAGCAGAGGTTCTATCAGAGGACAACAATAGAACAATTTATTTGAATAGTTTTGAGTCATTACTGGAAATAAACTGCTATTTATTATGAAAATAGGAAGTATATCATTTGAGATGAATTCCTCTGATTTCATAATATTCTAATTTTTTGAGTAGAATAGAGTGATCAAATGTATTGAAAGCTTTTTGTAGATCGACAAAGACACCGCATTCAAAGTTTTTATTATTATTAGCTTTTCTAATTGATTCAATGAGTTCAATAATTGAGTGGGTTGTGGTGTGAGTAGCACAAAATCCATAATGGTGTCTATGAAGGCATTTAAATTTATCCGAGAATTTGTAGAGCCTTATATGTAGAGCTTTTTCAAAAGTTTGCTTAGGTTAGAAAGAACCCGTCTCCCGGTCGGTATATAAAATATTGGTATGACTTTGGCAACTTTGAAAGCATCTGGGAATGAACCATATTGAAATGAGGTATTCATAATAGTGCTGAGAGGCTAAAAAATAATATCTGTAATAAGTTTAAGAAGGAATGTAGGAAAGCTATGAATATAGGACCAATGCTTTTTTCAGTTGTAAGAGTGATTTTAATGAGATTTTTGATTTAACTACAGATTTCATTAATGAGATTTTTAATTTAATTAGAGGTTTCATTTTTAGTTACCCAATAAATAAAAAATAAATTTGCAATTGGAAACTTAAGAATACCTACACAGTAAATGTGTACGTTGAGTATATGATTTTGCTTTGTTGATTATTTCGGATAGTAACAAAAAAGATCATCTCATAAAAAACAAAGGACACTGCTTTCTATGCAAATGTATTAATGGAAGAAATTAATTGAGAAAAAAAGGTTTTGAAAAATCTATTCCTGCTTGTTCCTGCTGCGAGTGGAATACTAAATAAATAGAAGCAAATCCTGCCGATTTTGTAACGACCACAAAAAATATCAAACAATTTAAAACTTTCAATGAAAAATGAATCATAGATTACCCTTGAATCCATCCGTGTCATTCCAGAAAGACATTATTTTGTCATTATTTATGACAACTGTAGAAGCTGTAGAAGCTGTAGAAGTATTGCAAAAACATGACCTATTCTCATTTCATAAGACGATAGGAAAAATTAATGACACTACGTGCATCATTTTAAAAAATATGCAACAAATCATATGCAAAATCCATGATAAGCATTGCGATGAGCATTAGAATGTGGATTTTGTGAATCTTCGCATTAAATTTTTTACTTGACAATGAAATTGATTGCATCTTAACCACTAACTCTAAATGAGTACTTAGTTAGCTTTTAAACAGAAAGTAACTTTTACTACATTGTTAACAAGAGGATAGAACTAATAAAAAACTATGTACAAAGAAGTGTATTTAGTACTATTAAATAAAGAAATATTTTTGCTAAAACATGTGATGAAACTCAAGACATTTTTGGTATTGAGCAAATGTCTGTTTGAATTGAATCTGTTTCTCAAAATTTTCCAATTCACAAAAGTTTTCGTGGTCTTTATGAAGTTGATGCCACCTAGAGGATGTAGGTTAGACAATAAAATGGTGCGTGGGCAAAGTTACTATGATGCCCCTTACATAATAAGGCATCTAAGTATTACTCCTCAACTATATAAAGATTTTTTTTTTAAATCAACATCTTCAGTTCCAACAAGGCTGCAAATTACAACTATTTGAAATGGAAGTTACTTAAAGATAAAATATAAAATTTGTAGAGCAAGATAACCGTCAACAGACAACTTTAAAGATTATATAAATCAGTAAAGCAATCAAGGAAGCAAACTCCAAAGGACTGATGTTCGAGGGAAAAAACAGTAATTTTCTCGCTCGAAACAAAACTTCTTTTCTTTCCGAATATTTATTTACTCACCTGAATTCGACTTATCTCTACAAAAGTTTTACATCCATTTAAATCAAATAACTATTCACAAAGATCATCATTACAAAAACCACTAAATACATAATTACAGTTAAAATAATTAAAAACTACTAACAAAAAGAAACCACGTAATTGTCATAGAATGTTCTTGAACTTCCTGCACTAAACTTACACTCCTTCTTGGTCCTTTAGGATCATACAAATAGTATTCGTCGTATTTTTGGGGCATGCATTATCCTCGAGTATTTCGTGGCAACGGCACTTCTGTTTCTTGAAATCCATTCTTGGTTTCACCGTTCGTTTGTTGTACGTCATTTTGACTCGTCTTCAACATACATTTAATTTGTGCAACATGGTTTTCCGCGTTATCATGACCACTGTATGCTTTCATTTCTACTTCGACTATAGGAATATTGCATGTTCGAGTGTCATTTCAATATTGTATATGTTTTACGTGACGCGGAACTCCATTAACTTTTACAAATTGTTTCGAAATATTTCTAGTTAATTTTGCTGGCTGCCACTTAGTATGGCACTTTGCATTCGGTGGTTTCAACCATACGTTATTACCTTTTTTAAACAATTCGTTAATGCCAGCTTTTGCCGGAAGATTATCTTTTCTCAATCCTTTCACGTCAATTCGATACCTGTATATTTTCTTCATCGGACTTGCATTGTTTTTGTCGGCTGAGACATTTACCAATATACTGCTTCCGGTATTAACATTTTCAATCTTTCTGCAATTCTTTTACTTGTACGATGATTTCTATCCACAATTCCATTTCTTTTTGGATAATAGGCAGCTCTAAACCTAATGCGCACTCCTCAACCATCAAGAAACCTTATCAATTCCTTAGTTTTAAAAGTTGCTTTGTTATCTGTCAAAATCTCAGATGACGCTCCGCGCTCACAAAAGATAAGGCGTAATATTCGAGTGATGGCAATACTTCCGGGCGTATCTTGAAGGTCCGCAATCAATTAGATTTAAAAATTATTCTGTACCTAAATGCGTGATATCCATGGCTACTGTTTCCCAATTTTTTTTAGCGCTTAATTTTTCCTTGACTCATTGTACAGGTGTTGGATCTATTGACTGACATGGGTCGCAATTTTTATATACATCTCAAACTTCATTTTCGGTAGCGGTTGGAATTACTTTATGAGCAAAGTTTAATGTTCGATTTACTCCATAGAGCCCAGTTCTCTTGTGCATGCTAGAAATAAATTTGGCCTCAGCAACTACTATTTTAACAGAATTACTCAAATGCTCCGCCTCTGTCAATTTATTCAACTATCTACTTCGAACTCTTGTCAATGCGTCAGCTAAGTTATCTTTTGAAGAAACAAGTTTTATATTAACATTAAGACCATATTCTTCAATATATTGTTGCAGAATGCTTAGTCTTCTTCGAATCAATATTTCGCTCATTGCTTTTGATTTCAATTTTGACCTACTAGTGAGAGCGTCAGAGATCCAATGGAATACTGTCACAGAATCTGTGAAAACTTCTTTTGGCAAACTAACCACTCTTCGTTTCAAATGCAAACTACATGTAATCAACCACAGACTGGCAAGTGACCTACCAACTGTCCACAAACGGAAAACACTACTCTTTTGTTTAACTTTTTCGGAATCGCATCAACTCAATTCTCTCTGGACCACATCAACTTGCCACCAACCTTGTTCACACGTAGTCCTAATATAAAAACCCCATTGCATCCAATTTGTTCACCTTCCTTCCTCTCCAAACCATATTTTTTGAAATGTCTTCTGACATAATCAAGGCTCACTACTTCCTTATTGACAAATATTTTGTCAACGTAAGCAGAGGCTCCCCTCTTTACTAATTCTTCTTGATCAACAATGGTACTCACAACAGATTTTATCATCATTGGAGCAACATTTAATCCAAAACCAAGCTATGTCAAACAATACCTTTTGTTTCGAAAAACCGCTGTTTGGAATGACCAAAGAGATTCCTGAGTTTTTAACTAGATATAAGCCTTGTGTAAATCAATAATTACTGGTAACATCTGCATAACATCTGCATCTCTTGTATACATCTTGATAAAACTGTTATCTTCTCTCCAGTCCAAAACGGGTCTGACTTAATTATTTTTATTTCGTTGGATAACAGCCATTAAAGGAATTTAGCCTTAGGGTGGTCCCATCTTATTTTCGTCATATTTAATTAACCATTTACGTTTGATCCAATCCCGAAGTTCGTTTTCATATTTTACTCTTTCATAATTTGGTATGATGTATTTGGCAATTTTGTTAAATAATTGGTTGAGGCCTTCTCTATCTCTCCATTTCTTTTTACCTTCCCATTTAACACTATTAAATATTGCTTCATGATCTTATTTTTTAATTTCAAGTTTATTGACTTTATCTTTCTTTGAGACTGCTCTTCCACACAAATTCAACTCAAACTTTGCCATTCCAGACGGGGAAATAAAAATTCCTCCTAGCAATTTAATGGAACTCATTCCAAGCATTACATTAACTCCAAACGGTAGAAAATCTACCAAAATAACTTCGTCTCGTACTTGGATACCATCAACCTCAATAGTGGCAAGCAATGATACATAAGATTGATGAACTTTACCGTCAAAGGTTACTATCATTGGAGGATTCTAGGATTTATTTTCATTTCTTGACACCAACTTTTGATTTATAATTGCCTTTGAACATCCCGTGTCTACCATAGCTGTCGCTAACATACCATAACCTTTTAGATGAATAATAGACAATGCGCTAATTCCATTTTTGTTCAGGAGCGATGTAGCGCACATTCCTCGCTTCTGCTCTAGTTTCCCTGCGTCTTTAAACATTTTGCAGCCACGTTTCTTAAAGCATTTTGTAGCCACGTGTCCTTTATTCCCACATTTAAAACATCGGAACATCTTCTTCAGAGCAAGACTCTTTGCAAAGGAGCAGTTTATAATATAATATCGTAATATAATTTAACTCTTTGCAGTTGTAACTCACTAACGGAACTTTTGTAGCTTAATTTCGAAACACAGCACCAACAGCATCAACTTTGCATACACAATTTAGAGCAGCTCTTATTTTGGGCAACATAACATCAATTGGATCCAAAACATCTCGAAATCTTGATAATAAATCCTCAGGTAATCCAACAACAAATGCTAATCGCACAGACTCTTCTGACAATTTAGCGAGATAAGCCAATTGTTTCAAGTCGGCCAAAAACACATCAACTTTCTCTCCAACATTTAATTTTCGCTTAACAAAAAGCTTGTACGCCGTATAAGCATCTACAGAGAATGCTGCAAACAAGACACGCTCGACTTTTTCTTCGTCTTTCTTGTTTTTAGCGTTTAAAGCATTGTACACTAAATAAGCAGTTCCCCTTAGAAGAATTGAAAAGAGAAAACTTCAATTTTACATTATGCATTTCTGTAATCACTTTGATTTTCTGTATCCAAACGGCAGCGTCCGAAGTTCCATCTTTCGTTTCAAACTGATCCAACAATTTAATACTTGAATCCATGCCCGGTTAGCATTTAATTTTCTCGTTCAAACAAAACTTCTTTTCTTTCCAAATTTTTATTTATTTATCTGAATTCAACTCATCTCTAGGAGAGTTTTACATCCACTTAAATCAAATAATTATCCACAAAGATCTCCATTACAAAAACCACTAAATACATAATTACAATTATAATAATTAAAAGCCACTAACACGAAAAGAAACCACGAAATTATCATATAACGTTCTTAAACTTTCTGCACCAAACTTACAAAAACTAGGCAAATAAGAATTTTTGGAGCTTTTAGGGACAGTCAAAAAAGAAAGGATAAGACTATTTTGTACGATGAGTAACACCATAATGAATTTCACAAGAGACATAAGCTCTTTAACGCAGTGCCAAATACAGTATTTTTAAAAAAGAGAAAGAGATGCTACATTACGATAATGGTTTGAGGTTGGCTGCAAGAGCAGGTTCAAATATGTTTACATGGCGTTTTTGCACCTTGTATAAAAGAGAACGGGTATCATTGGAAGAACCGCCCCAGATAAGGCAACAGTATTCTGTACAAGGACGGTTCTCAAATTCATAGAGATAAGAAATAGAATCCTGCCTAAGAAAGTGGCTCCCTCCAAGCAATCAGAGAGTGTTGGCTTCTTATCAAGACAATAATAAATGGCAGTATTGTCAGCAAACAATGCCATGTTGTATGTGAGAATTTCTGAGAGATTGTTAACGTAAATTTAAAAGTTTAGTGCCAAAGATAGAACTTTGAGGAACCCCTAAAGTTACAGAATATGAAGAAAACTGTTGTCCATTAAGAACAACTTTTACACTACTATTGGTGAGGAAGGATTCAATAATCTTAAAGAAGTTACAAGATACTCCGTAGGAAAAAAGCTTCTGGAGAAGACCAGCGCGGCAAACTTTATCAAAAGCTTTAGAAATGTCCAGAGCAATAGGTTTAGCCTCTCTTCATCAATCTAACGCGCGATAAAACCTTTTGATGAAAGATGATGTCAATGAAGCAATTTTATACATTTTTACGTATATCAGCTCAACCTTCATCTCCAAAATGCTTGTAAATAAGTTAGATATTTAAACGAGGGACAGGAGTTGTGCTAGCAATTGCATAACTTTATTTATTTAGTTTCAATGAGCCTGGTAAGACTTAGAAAATTACAATGTGATATACTTGACGATGGTGACAAGCTGAGGCGGTTTACGGGTGAGATGAATTACCCCACCCCCTCCCTCCACCCCAAGAAGGCGATTCTCAAGTTATAGCCGGTTTTCTTACGAAATTAGTCGGGTATTTGATGCAATTCAGTAGGGTAAATTTAATTTTTGAAGACCAATTTTTTTTTTAAGAAGCCAGTCGGGACTTTCTCAGGATTCGCCTCTGGTGACAAGCAAATCAAAAAATCTAAAAAAAGATTCTAAAAAAATAAGATTCAAATAAAATAAGATAAATAAATAAAATAAAGATAAAGAAATTGAAAAAAGAAAAAGAAAGAAATAATAAAGCAAAAAACATAAACAAAAATAAAATAACCAAGTCAAACAAACTAACAAATGAAAAAGAAAAGAAAAAAAGAAACGAGAAAAGAAAAAAGAAAGACAAAAACCAAAGTTAAAAGAAAAAAAACATTCGAAAATGGATAAATAAAATAAAATAAATAAAATGAATTGAAATAAAATATAAAAATTGTTCTGTTTTTGAAGAAACAAAAATAATAATTTTTATTAATAATAACTTTATTAATTTTGAGGGACGATATGCGTTTGCTGGGTATTTTCATTTATTATGAAAACTCTATACTTTTTGTGACTTAATATTTGTGTTTTTGTGACACGTTTTAATTTGTGAGTATTATGGAAAAAAATTTTGTTTATTTATTGTTATTTTAAAGTTTTTTGTTTATTTATTGTTATATTCAATAAAATATTTTTATTACTTTTTTTGTTTTTATTATGATTATTGATATTAAGATTTATTAAATCATTGTTACTTTTTTTGCAGTAGTTGTATATATATGTTAGCAACTTTCCTGTCTGTGCATAATATTCAACTGCCGACGACACGGGTGGCCACGTATTCTGCCTTTAACCCCCCTCCTCTTGCTCCTACACACACCCACACTTTTTTTGAAAAGATCTTTTTATTTTTTTGTTTTTAAAGAAAAATCAAGATATGGAGGACATTTCTTACAAATTGATAATTGCTTATTCCCCACCCCCTTCCCCCCACTTCAAAACCCGTGTTGTCGGCCCTAAAATTATCATTATTATTTGTATTATAAATACTTTTTCAAGGTATTTACTTAAGATTAGTTTTTAACTATTTGTAAATGACCTCGATTGTAAGATATTTTATCGAAATTATACTGATTAATTGATTGATTGTCCAACTCGCTTCACGGCGACCAATTGGTCCAAATCATATGGTTCTATTCTGACAAATTTTCTGTTCAAAAACTCTGTCAAATGCTCAGAAACAATTACAAATTGAACATGATGGATTATTACCGAGTCTAGTATTATAAGGTACTTGACGTTATAGAAAGTCATTTAAAACATCGGTTTCCAGAAAATTCAATGGTATCATCAATCTTTTAAGAAAATTTATTATTTTTTCCTAAAAATGGTGATACAGTAGTAAAAGCTTTAGATAATATTTAAAGCTTTTATGCCTGGTTCATCATTTGTAGAGAATAATAATAACTTTTCTTAAGCAATATTTGATTCCATAACACTTTTTGAAATATTTTAATATTTTTACAAAAACCTTTATAATATTATTTTAAAATATTTCCTAAAAAATGATAAAGTTTATGATAAATTAGAAGCTTGTAATATTACGTTTAAAATGAACATTAAACAGGTAACATTTAAGAAGTCCTTACGGTTTATAATTAAGAAGTCCAAACGGTCTTATCACAGAGCGTCGCAAATGATCATTTACTTGTAAGTTCACGCCTCCTTCCTAACCGATGTCACAAAACTTGCATAGAGGTGGAGTTTGAATCTCGGTTCCTTTGTTTCTGAGGCAAATGTTTTACTATTGCGCCACGGCTGCTTACACCAATAGTAACTGTATGTGATAAGTTGAATAACACTTAAGGAGTCTCAATAATGTTTCCGATATTTCAAAACTTTTTAAGTTTTCTTGGAAATACTAATGGCAACCTGCAAAGTTGAGCAATTTTTTTTTCGATCTAAAAATGATGAAGTCACATAGTTGATCTTATCACTATCTACTTTTTCAATTTTATAAATCGAACACCGCAGAAAATGATATAAAAACCATTGCAAAAAATTTATAAATGCAAAACAGTATCAGCACTAAAATTAATGACCCGAAAAGTAACAACACCAAAAGTAACGACACCATAATATTGTACTTTGGAAATCTTTAAATTTAAAATATTTCTTAAGTAACGTCATTTTTTTTATTTTAATTTTGTTTGAAGTAATTTTTTTTGACGGTAAATTTTAGTGAAATATGTTTGTAGTTGATATTATATACTAATGAAAATGAATACATGTGGTTTTCTTTTAAGATTAACTGAAAATTAAAATTTTTATAAAATTTTCTAAACATTTTAGCTACCCTTCCCCCACCCCCCTCCTTCACACCCACACACATTCGCATACACTTACACTTAATATTTCCGTTTGTCACCTCTCAACCAATCTGTTTGCTTATATCAAAAGAGAACAATTAATTTTGTTCTATTATGTTGGAAGAGAATTAAATGCCTAATATGTGGATAACTCATCACGAGTTAACTCTCCTTTATTTTTCCTTTATTTGAGTTCGCTCAAATTATTGCCAAGTTTACATCCAAAGAGTGTAAAAGTTATTTTAAATAATATAAAAAATTCTAATTGCATATATTATTATATATTTTATAAAACTATGCATAGGAGAGAGTGTTGTACCATTAAATAGTTTTACCTTGAGACAAGCTGCGTTGCTATGCGATCTGTGTGTAGTAGACCAAACAAACTTTTTTTTTTATCACTAGAGATTAGTGTAACTTGCATCTATTCAGAGAAATTTGTGGAAGAATTTGATAAAAGAAAATTTAAAATTGTTTATTATTTATCTATATCATATTATTGTTTTATTACAAGATGTGATAAAAGAAAATTTATCATTGGTAGGTAATTTTTTGCTGTTCGTTCTTGTTGTTTTTCTATTTATGTTTCTTTATTCTGTGTCAAAACTTTAGACTTTGTATTAAACTTTGAAATTTACTTTTTTTAATGGGATAGATTTTTAATCTATTTAACTAACCCCAACAAAATCGTTAAATCTCAGGACTTTCTAAGGTAAAAAAAAAATGAACATTGAATGACGTCTTTTAATTATTAAATTTTCATCTTTGAGATCAGTTTCTAAATAATATTATTTGTAAATATGATCATTCAATAAAAAAGTTTTAATTGTTAAAAACAAAAACAAGTTAATTCATTTTTGTGTTTATTATAAGGAAAATACTTTTGGAAAAACATAAATTCAATAAGGAATCATGTGACTTGAACAACTCAATTGTAAGTAGACAATATAAAGCTGGATATACATTAGAGCTAAAGAAGAACATTAGAAGAACAATCTTATTTCACCTATAGTAGTCAAAAATATCCTGTAAAAAAAGGGTTTATAAATGACAAAGGACTGATGTTAGGTAATTATTCAGAATAATTAGCACTTCTCTAATATTGCCGAACAGTATCAAAAAAAATACTTTAAAAACTAATATTCCAACATGTAAAAGCTCAGAAAAAAAAACTCAAGACATAATGCAAGTTCTCAATGAATGAGTTAATGCTAAATTTGTTACGTGGCTTAAAAAAACGTTATCCAAAGTCTTATGCAAACCTAAAGCTATGATTTATGCTTGATAACTAACATCAACAAAACTAATGTAAACACATTATTATATTGTTAGTCCTAAAATATCACACCTTTATATCAAACTAAATCTAGAAAGATGGAAGCTTGATAAATGATGAAACCTTGATGAATGATGAAATCGTGAACGATGAAACCTTGATGAATGATGAAAACTTGAACTAAACGGTACTCCTAAATTTTTTTCTAGAAATAATTGTTTGTTTTACGATATAATATATGAAAATACAACAAGGTAGTAAAATGAAGACACTTATTAGAATAAAAATAAAGCATTACAAAGGAGAAACTAGTTCTTAAAAGTAAAACTGATAAAGGAGAAACTAGTTCTTCTAACTCCAGATAAACATGAAAACAAAAGTACTATTCAAGTTTTAGATTTATGCACAAATGGTGATTTTTGCATAGTTGTTTATGCATAGAGAATAACTTTTATATAGTTGTGATAAATGCATAGTTGTGATAAATATCATAGATGCTCAACTTCCTGACCCATACATAAGCCACCACAAACAAACAATGAATGATTGAATGTTATTCAATTCTGAAAAATTTATTCACATACATGATGTTGCTGGATTGGTTGGCAATTCTGACAAAAGAGTATTTACAAAAGAGGCATTAATAAAAGAAAACAAAGAAGTCTTTAAAAAATATGTTAAAATTTAGTAAGTAAGTCATTATTATAATACAGCAATAAACTTCAAAAAGCAAGCATTTTATATACAGTTTTGTAAAAACATTTCTATTGAGAGATAAAAAGTCCTAAAAACAAGAGGAATATAAATTATATAAATTACTATTGTCTTTAACTTCAATAACCCCTATAGGTCTAAAATAAATAATAAAATTTTTAATTTTTAACGCGTATTTACCAATAAGCATGTCATTTGCATTTAAAATTTATCGTTCAATATAAAAGTTTTGAAAAAATTTCATATTAAATATTGGTATATTTTATAAAGAACTTTGCAACATAATTTAATAGTTCCCCTTTATCAAGCAGTATGAATATAATATATTCATTTGGGGCTGTTCAAATAATACGTGACAGTCTTAGGGAGGGGGGGGGAGGGGTAATGGAAAGTGTCACAAAATATCACATGGGGGAGGGGGTGGTGGTTTGCTACAGTGTGACGTGATAAATAACTTTTTAAATCAAATTTTTTATCACTGCGTAATTTTTTAAAATTGCGAACTCCGAGATAATTATATACAATACGAAAATTTTCAAGAAAAATGCTATGCAACGACTTCACAAGCTAGCGTTTATTGTTTAACGGATTCTTATAAAATGAAAATAAAAAAATTAAATTAGCTTTTTTTTAAGTTACTTGTGGTAATTGCAGACATAAAAAGAAATTTTTATTCTACAAACAAAGAAAAACCAGATAGTGGGCGATTATTTAAAAGCAATTTAAGTTACCGTTAAAAATCTAATTTTATTTTTTAACGAATATTGGTATAAATATACTAAAAATTTTAAAATTAATAGTTGTTTAAAATTTGATCTTTAAACATAAATATTATTCTTGATCGTCATCTGATCTATAAATGTTTTAGTTTTACAATACTTTAATTTTTAATGTTATTGTTATTATTACTTTTAATGTTTTGTGTCACTCTAATGAGTTTGTCGAACTACTTTAGTTACGTTATCATTTTTATTATATGTTAAGCTATTTAGTTACTATGATATACAATTTTAGTACTACTATTAAATAGTTGTACTATTATTAATGTTATTATTAATAATATCTTTACTATATACATATTTAACGTAATGGTTGTAAGGAACCTGTCCGGTTAATAAGAGCACAAAATTCTGAGCATAAATATCATGCAGACACAAAATTTGCCAAATCATCCATTAGTGCCCTTAAAGAACTTGCGGCAGTCTTGGGTCCTAAAGAAGTGACGTTTCACTCCCAGGATGATAAAGCTAGGGTGCCAATTGGATTGACAGCTGCAAGCAAACAAGCACCAATGATGATGCATATTGAGTACAAGGTAACTTTAGCTGATCATGATTTTGTAATTGCCTCTCAACACAAACTTATTCCTTCAGTAATTGCAGCCATAGAAATTAAAAAAGATTGCATGGAAAAACAAACAGTCACATACTCTGGCCCAACATACATAGCAATCAGAACTGCAAAACATGATTCATCAACAGCATTTAGTCACTTAGAATACATGAACAGAATAAACCATCTTCCTACATTTAAAAGCAGCTTATTTACTGAAGATGGAGTTAGCAAACCAATCATGATTATAACTGTGATACTAACCAGGTAAAAATTCAAGATATGAAAAAACAAGACTTATTTCAAAGAACTTTGTGCCAAGACTTATTTCAAAGAACATGATCTTGATGCAATGTTTGTGGCCACTAATGCTCCTGGAAGAAGTGCCTTTAACAGGGTTGAGAGAAGAATGGCTCCGCTAAGCCATGACCTAGGAATTATACTTCCATTTGATCATTTTGGAAGCCATCTTAATTCAAGAGGAGAAACAACAGACAAAGTTATGGAGAAGGCAAACTTTGCCAAAGCAGGTGAAGTTCTTGCACAAATTTGGTCTAGCACAGTCATTGATGGATTTGAAACTAAAGCCGAGTACATGAAACCAAATAGTGAAAAAGGTGTACAGTTAAAATATTTTGGAGCAGAGTGGGATGCTAAACATGTCAGAGAAAGTCAATACTTCCTTCAAATTGTAAAATGTAATGATCAAAAATGCTGTGGTCATCGTCGCAGCTCACTGTTTCATCTTATTCCAACTGGTTTTCTGCCACCACCAATTTCTTTATTCCAAGGAGAAGATGGTCTTGAATGCAATAATACAAAGAACAACTTTGTATCTCTCTTTTTAAACTTATCACTTTGCAAAACATTTTTGCCCACGACAGTTACAAAAAAGTATCCCAATGGATTGCCATACGACTACTTATGTCCAAGCATTCAAAATTCCTTACCAAAAAGAGTTTGTACCAATTGCAGTTTATATTTTGCAACTATCAAATCAATGAAACAACACAAAACAGTTTGCTTAAGTATTGGATATTCGAATGAAATTCAAAAAGTTAGACCTCAACGCTTAGTTGCTTAACTTCTATCTGAACTCATGTGTGTCTTTTTAAATTCGGACAAAGAAACAATCGAGTGGTATGATCAAGATGATGTTGATACCTCTGACCTCAACTGGCCTTTAAAAATTATTGAAGAACTTGGAACTCCAATACCTGAATGTCAAAGTCCGATTTGGGAACAAATTTAGGTTTAGACAGATATTCATCAATTGTATTTTTTTATAAAAATAAACTATTACAATTAAAATATAAACTTATAAAAAAAATTTTTTGCCACGTCACACAGGGTGGGGGGATGGGGGTTCTTCAAAATGCCACAAAATGTCACATAGGGGAGGGGGTGTTAGTCAAAGAGGTCAAAGAGGCTGTTCAAATAATCACGTATTATTTGAACAGCCTCTTTGACTTTTTTTTACCAAACTTAATGTTATCCTCTAAAGCTATATCCATTAATTTTCTGAAACTCCTCTTAACAATTCTAGCATAAATATAAAAAAACATCTCTGAGCCAGAGAATTTAACATATTTGTCTTTTTTTTTCTCTCAGCGTCTTAATCAAAGACTCCATTATGTTGTGTAATAAGTTTCTTTAAAACCTTTTATTGAGTAAGTTTCAAGCTATTTCAGTATGACGTCAGAGATGTTGTTTAAACACATATTCATGGTACAATACAAAAGCTAGAGTAATATTTTCAATGAGTTTTAAATTATTATAATCCATGTTTAATCTATAATTACGCTGTTAAATAATATTTTTCAGGATTAAAGTTAATAAATCGTTGAAGAAGTGGATGAAATTAAAAGATCAAAGATACAGAACAAATCCTGCTGAATTAAAAAAAAAGGTATTCGTTTGAAGAGCAAATGAATAAATTATTTTGGATTGGAGAACATCCTCATGTTATGTTTGAAGAAATATTAAAAGATAAAATGAGAAAAGTAAAAGACTAAGAGGAAGATATTGCTTTCTTAAAAGACCAGCTTAGTGAAAGGAAAGAATGTCTTGGAGGTAGAGATAAAAAATATGAGTATTTTGTAGTAAGAAGTAAAAGAAGCACATCTAAGTTAAATAGAATTCCATCAGCAAAATATAAGAATGATTTAAATTATCAAAGTTCTACGCTAGCGATAAATTAGGCGAGGAAACAGATGTTGACGTTGATTTTAACGAGCATCACAATGTTCAAAGTTATGTTCTTCTTTCTAAAAATATTCCTATAAAGGTATAACCCCACCAACATATAGCATTGATTACTAGTGTTATTGTCTTCGCTGGTGGCTCTGTTGCAAACTTTAATTGTTCTAAATCCACATCTTAGAGAGCCGCAGAGAACATGGTATCTCTCAGGGCTATAAAATAAAAGAGTACATAAAAAACACTGTAATATCATCAGATGCTATAATGACTATAAACATTGATGGAAAATTAACTAACAGAATAAACTGAATAGTTAATGAATTAACAGAAGGAAAGCAATTTAAAAAGATGGAATATCAGATTTGGTAAAGATTGATGCGAAAACAGAACTACTTGACATTCCTACAATAGATATTAGTTCTGGGGTTAATCAAAAGCAAGCTATTCTAGAATTGATGGAGTTTTTTGGATTAAAAGATAAGGTTAAATGTCTCTGTTTTGACACAACTTTAGCAAATACAGGAAAATTGCAAGGTACTTGCATGAGATAAATTTAACAAGTTCAACGTCCATTGTTGATGATTGCATGTAGACATCATAAACATAGCCCATTTTTGGAAGATTTACTCAAGCAGCGAAACTTCCAGTCCAGAAAACAAGCTATTTAAAGTTCTAAAACAAAACTGGAATAGCATAGATGCCTAAACTAAGGAACTGAAAAGAATAATAATACCACCTGGAACATAGATAAATAATCAAAAACTCGCTGCTGCTCAGTTTTGCCATAATGTGATCAGATTAAAGATCAGTAAAAAGATGATATTTTTATTTTTATTAACTTTTTCTATTAATTTCTATTAATTCTAATTTTTAAAAAGTAACATTAATTACAAACTTATAATATATCAAAAACCTTTTAGGACAAAAATGTAAAAAAAGAATACCATGAGCTAGCTGAACTTACTTTAACGGTTGTATCATCAAAGTTAGGTTTAAATTTCACGGGTGCTCATTATTGATTGAAGTAATTCAAAATGTTAAACAATATTATTTATAAGAATATGAAAGCTTACTGGTAAATAAAAAAGTTTGAGGCATGGAATTCACTTGGCTCTCATGCATTGCAAGCTCTATTCTCAGACATATTAAGTGTTGACGAACAGAAATATAAAAAAAATATAAAACATTTTAATGCCAAGACTTCCTACAAACGGTTTTAAAAGTTATTCAAAACGCCTCTAAAATTTACTTTTTTAACCCAATAAGGATTTTCAAAAAATTAAAAAAAATATTTTAGTGCTAAATCATGGTTTGGGAAGATGATAAGCGAGGGCTCTCTTTTTTTAAGACAACCTTTTTTTGAAATGCCCAAAAAAATATATATATATGTATATATATATATATATATATATATATATATATATATATATATATATATATATATATATATATATATATATATATATATATATATATATATATATATATATATATATATATTAAAACTTGATTAGGCATGGCAGATCAAGGCAGAACTCATAAGTTATCGCTATGATCATTCTACAACTTTGTTTATATCTACTTGAAGACAGTCTGCGTCCTGTCCAAATAAGTATTTTATTTAAGATAAACTACTATCTTTTTGTAAAAATAACTTATATAACTTTAATGTAAATAAAAATAACTTATATAACTTTAATGTAACAAATATATATTGTCCCTAAATAGAAACATCTACTAAGTGCATGCGTATACTTGTATGTATTACTTTTTTTATTATATAAATATATTTATGAGTGACAAGTCCAGGACTTTTAGATAGCTAACTTCCAGACATGGAGCAGACTCCAGACATTTTTCATGTTTATGCTTATGTCAATTCATGATGCTTTGCCAAAACTTGGAATGAATAAAGTCTGCGAACGAAAAAGCCATTAACTTTACTTCCCCATCCCCCACCCCCCTAAAGGAGGGGCAAAAAGTTAATAAAATATATTTTGTACTATTCTCAACTAGACTTATATTCATTGATAAATTTTAAGTTTCATGATATTATCTCAAAGCGTTTAAAAATTATGATCATATAAAATAGGGTGTATCAAAAAACAGCTTTTTTTGAATTTGAAATTGTAATAGAGCAGAAAAGTTGCATAATGCTATAAAAAGTAATTGTGCCAAATTTTTTTTGTATATTTTTTATGTCTTCAGCTCGCGCAAGGGTTTTATCTTTTTTACAAAAACACGTTTTCTGACTTGTTTTTGTAAAAAATTTAATGTGGAAAATATTTTTGAAAAATGTTTAAAGTTTAGCTGTAATAAAGTTCAACTATCTGATCCATTTGGATCTGTCGCAAACTGTCTTTTTGTGTTGAATTAAGGCATTGTTTTTTGCGATGCAAGTCTTGCACGAATGAAGCCGTCTCTATTAGCCAAACCCCAAACTATATCTGAAGCTTAGGTTACAAGTTTGATGCATCTCTCTACTCCTTGAGTATGGCATGGAAAATGCTGCTCATCTGGAAGATAAACATTTGTTAACATTTCAATTAGATTTTCATCTGAAATATGAGTGATAATCGGAGGTTCATTCAGTTCACATTTTTTTCCAATCAATTAGATCTACATAGTCTTTTGCTTCAAAATTGATTTCTGGTATAGAGGACTTTCGGACTTTGTTTGTTTTCATTGATCTTGGTTTCATTATCAGTTGTTATGCCAATTTCCTCACATTTGGGCGAGTATCCGATATCACAGCAAGAAGCATGCTTTCTGGATGCGCAAAAAAACCATTCCTTTGTATAACTGAAAATATTTTATTTCACTACTGGCATACCTGGATAAATTGATGGTTAGCTATAAATGTCTAGCACCTTCCGTGCACGTGGGATTACATCTTATATTGAACCACATTTGGCAGTAAACTTTAATAACAAACTCAACTATTTCTCTCAGCCTGTGTGACGGTTCGCTACATCCAACATA
This sequence comes from Hydra vulgaris, assembly GCF_038396675.1. Lineage (NCBI taxonomy): Eukaryota > Metazoa > Cnidaria > Hydrozoa > Anthoathecata > Hydridae > Hydra > Hydra vulgaris. The sequence continues at coordinate 68,396,129 of NC_088922.1, read as the reverse complement.
ATATCTTAACATTCTGTTTGCATTGGTCACCCACCTGGCATGGTTAAGTGTTCCAGGATTTTGATTAGCCAAAGCGTTTGGACAATAACCTGTAGATATTGCTTTGCAAATATTAAGTAAGTGTTTTTGGTCAGAACTAAAAGATTTCTGTCTATTTTTGGCAATGTGACATTGACAGGAATGTAGTTGACTATTGGCAAGGTATTAGACAATTTAATTTCTCTTCCGATTGATCCAGACCATCCGTCAGGTCCTGATGTAGGTCCGTCTAGTTTTTGAATCAGATGCCGTAGAGGCAGTTCATTAGCATGTATTTGACAGATAAACCAGTGGACAGGTCTTTTTAGTTCTAATTCGAACAAAGTAATAACACCATTAAAAAATCCGGTATTGATAGCTGTCCCGTCACAACCCATGGCAACTAACTTAGATGTATCAATGTTGTTTTGAGTTAAAAATGTTTTTATACTTGTCTTAATGCTGTATCTATGCCCTGGTGCAGTCTCCACGCCCTAGATACTTTGAACCTGGTTATTGTACTAAAACTACATGTTCTTCTTTTATAGTTTTTCGAATATTTTTCTCCTTGTTTGTATCAATTACTAATGTTATAGTTTTTCTTCCATCAAAATACAAACCTTCTAACATTTTAAGTCTGCTTTTCTTTTGTTCTCTTTGAATCTTGTTTTTATCAATTACTTTAGATTGGTTTCCTTTTGAAATTATGTTCATGTCTTCCAGCACAGCACACGCTATAAATGCAGCACCTCTACTTGAAACACCTACTCTATCGCAGGCTTGTGCTAAGGATAGTAACGGTGATCTCACTTTTTCAGTTTTATCTTTTCCGTTCCATTATCGCTTGCGGCTTTTAGCTGTGTCTAAATAATCAGCATCTGATTCTGAGTCAGTATTCCAAATCACAGTTTCATTAGAGTCAGAATCTTGAGATATAGAATAAAAAATTGAATTCTGAATGCGGCTTGATGATATTGCTTGAGCTTCAATACCTGTTATAGCTAAAGACTGTGTTGATGGGTCAGACAGTAAGGGGCTATTTACTATGTTTTTTCTTGCTTCTTTTCGCCGTAATCTTAAAGTACTTTGAATATCGAGTCCTTCCATATACATAATTCTCATAAATCTCTAATCGTTGAAAAAATCACGTTCTTTCTCTGGTACCTTCTTTACTTTTTCACAGACGCATTTAGAAAAATCTAGGCATTTGCATGCTGCAACGTCAAATAAAATATTTTCTGCATGCTTTTAAAATGTTATTATTTTGGACTTCAACTTGTCTGTATGTTTTGTTTTGTTAACAGACTTCATAATATTTCTATACTTTTAATTGTAATCAAGAAACATTTTTACAATGTGTTTATGAGACACAGTAGGTATCGATCTTAAATCAAAGAATACTTTCTTTGATTTCAATTTATTCTAATAGGAAACAGATATAATCAGAACTAATAAATTATAACCTGTGCTTTTTGCTATTTGTCTGAATATTTATTAAATAAATGTTTTGATTATAGACATAATTTGTGGTAAATTATGCTGACGGTAATGGTAATAAATAACGTATGACATTTTACATACTTTAATGTCATTTAAAAATCACCGGTGTAACAATTGGCATAGAATGTTTGCTTTATTACATTTTAATTACTTTTACTCAATTATCGTGACAGTGACGACAAGTGAAAGCATCAACAACATAATTAAAATTACTTTTTTTTAAATAAAAATTGTGTTTTTTCTTAAAAGCCCTCTAGCGGCAACTGAAGAAACTAAAATGTTTTCTTAAAAATTGTAACCATTTCTAACTTAGTCATTTTGTAATGTTTAAACTCTATTACAATTCTAGTATATGCATAGAATTTGTTATTTTTATTTTGTAAAAAAGGTCAGAAAACGTGTTTTTGTAAGAAAAATAAAACCCTAGCGCGAACTGAAGACATAAAAAATATACAAAAAAGTTCGGCGCAAATACTTTTTATAGCATTATGCAACCTTTCCGCCCTGTTAAAATTTCAAATTCAAAAAAAGTTGTTTTTCGATACACCCATTTTACAAACTTGATGCCCCTCACGTTTTAGATGAAGTTAAAAGGCTTTTTGTTGCCGGACTCCATTCATTGCAGTTTTTTGCAAGCATCATTATTTGACATAAGCGTAAACATACAAATGTTTAGAGTTGTGCTCCATGTCTGGAAGTAAGTGAGACATGGACATGAGTTCCATGGTGATGGACAGACATGGAGATGAGCTCCATGTCTGGAAGTTACCTATTTAAAATATCAAATTGTAGCCGGGGGCTAATAAAAAAACAACAACAACTTGGGAAAAGTTAAGTGTAGCATGAACATTTGCTCGTAAAAAAAACGTTTTCATTTAGTGTGATGAACTACAGCTAACCTATTTATTTTACTTAATAATTAAAACTCATTCATTCATAACAAGTTTACTAGAAAGATAAAGTAACATTCCTTAGCTATAAAACATTGCCTATAAAAACAAAATTTTATTCATTTATAAGATGCAAAATCTTGTACCAAATCACATAATCAGAGGCCACAAAAAAAAATATTATATAGTATATTTTAAAATACTCAAATTTCAAAAAAACCATAAATTGAAAATATTTAGTTTCAACAAAGTTTGTGGCAAAGTTTTAAAAATGTTTCATAGATATAGATTAAAATGCCTAATTTTTTACCAAAATCACTAAACAGACAGATAATATAAGTAACATGAAAGCTGTCATAAGTAAAAAACACTTACACAATAGGTGCTCACGCAATAAGTACTCACACAATAAGTACTCACACAATTGGTAGTCACACAATAAGTACTCACACAATAGGTACACGCACAATAGGTTCACACACAATAAGTACACACACAATAGGTACTCACACAATAGGTACTCACACAATAGGTATACTTTAAAAGCTTTAAAATCTTTTGTTGTGATGTTTTAGATGACCTTGGTGCATATAAGTTAGCATAGTTTAAAAAAAAATGTTTGAAAGTGAGAGCATGTTTCTTTTCCATATTAAAGTTAAAAGATTATATTAATATTAAAATATTGCAGAGTGAAGTTCTGCAGACATTATTACCAATTTCATGAAAAAAATTATAAGAAAATATGGTCCACAAACAAACTATCATTTGGTATTTTCAAACCTACGCGATTAATTTTAGCAGTATAATCGCCAAATTCTTCATAATGAAATTCAGCTTCTTCTTCTTCTTCTTCTTAAACTTTATTTCGTGCGATATATACATTAAATAAACTAATCCTGCTTTTGTATCTATTTGCGCACTCTTTTCTAGCTCAGGTAAGTTGTCAAATATATCAATATTATTACTTCTAAGAAAGCATAAGCATTTCATGTCCACTTTCTTCAAATAAAAAATCAATATCTATACCCAGTGGGCACGGGACATAATAAAGACGCCTTTTGAACGTCTCTTAAACGTTTCGGACGTTTTTTGAACGTTCAAAAGACGTCTTTTTTTGGCCAGGTGCCCACTGGGTACCGATATGGAGACTTATTTTTTCTTGCTGAGTTTTTACTTTTTCAATGACTTGTTGCACATTGATAAAATATGTACCTTCAGATCCTAAGGCTGGATCTGTAAGACTGATTAATTGAAATTGTCTGCCTCCTAGTTTGCTAATCATTTGTTCTGCCATTGTAGACTAAGTAAAAACGTTAGTCTAGCATCTTCTAAAATTGATATAACTGCTTTATCTGGATCCTTCTGAAATTGATACAACTGCTTGTAATTCCGGAAAGTTCTAGAACATTTAATGACGTTAGAGATTTAATAGCTTTAATAGTTTTTACCAATAATAATTGTAAATATGTTTTTGCGGCCCCAATTCATTTTCGCCATACTCTAACAGCCACTTTCGATCAATCCAATCCTGTAGTTCGTTTTCATAGTCTGCTCTAGCGTGTTGTGGAATTCCGTACTGTGCCACTTTATTGCGCAATAGGTCGGGGCTTTCTCCATCTCTCCGTTTCCATTTGACTCTCCATTCAACACCATTAAAAACTGCTTCGTGATCTTTCTTTTTTATTTCGATTTTCTTAACTTTGTCCTTGTTCAAAGCCGATGCTCCACAATAACTCAATCCGAACTTCGCTTTTCCCAAAGGAGAAATGGATACTCCTCATAGTAATTTAATGGAACTCATTCCGAGCATCATATCAACTCCAAACGGTTGGAAGTCCACTAAAGTAACTTCATCACGTGCTTTAATGCCATCAACCTCAAGAATCACGACCGCTGACCCAGTGCACTGATGAACTTTTTTTTTTTTTTTTTTTTTTTTTTTTTTTTTTTTTTTTTTTTTTTTTTTTTTTAGTTTTTATTTATTATATTTCCATAATAAAGTTTACATAGCTTACATTTTTATCTTTATAACTTGTTTGTGGTGAAAATGTTTACTTTCAGAACTTGTGTGTCTTTAGCTAGAAATTTGTTTTTCGAGTTTTTATATCCGATTATAATTTTGTACAAAGTCACAATTATTTTTAGTTGTTACACATCCATATCTTCAGTTTTTTAAGAAATTTATTAATCTTTTTTTCTTTCATCGTAATGTTCGTTTTTCATTTTTAATAAAATAACACTTCATTTTATTTTTTTTTAACTTTTCCTTCAAACGTTACTACCTTTTGAGAGTTTGAGTACCTACATTGACTTTTGGGCAGGAATTTTTTATTCAAAATCGTCTTCGAACATCCTGTGTCCACTAAAGCTGTCGCAACCATACCGTTAACTTTTAAACGAATAAGAGATAATGCGCTCATTCCACCGTTGTTCAGGAGCGAGGTAGCGCAGATTCCTCGCTCCTATAATTGTTTCCTTGCAGCTTCCAGCATTTCGATGCAATGTGTCCTTCCTCGCCACATTTAAAACATCTAACAGTCTTCGGTGACAAGTTCTTCGCAAGCAAACAATTCTTTGCAATGTGATTCAAACCTTTGCAGTTGTAACACACTAACGCGGTTTTTGTAGCATGGCGTCTAGATACAGCGCCAACAGCGTCGCTGTCAATCACATTTGCACAGTTCAAAGCAGCTCTCACTCTGGGTAACATTATATCAATCGGGTCCATTACGGCTCGAAATCTTGATGATAAAACTTCTGGCAAATCAACAACAAACGCCAAACGCACAGACTCCTCTGATAATTTAGCAAGATAGGCTAATCGTCTTAAATCAGCCAAAAACACGTCGGCTTTTTCTCCGTCACATAATTTTCGTTTTGTAAACAGTTCATATGCAGTATAGGCATCTACAGAAAACGCCGCTAATAACACACGATCGACTTCCACAACATCTTTTTTATCTTCCGCGGTTAAAGCATCGTACACTGCATAAGCAGCTTCTCTGAGAAGAATCGGAAAAAGTAGTTCAAGCTTTAAGTTCTGAATTTCAGCAATCACTTTCGTTCGTTGAATCCATACAGCAGCATCCGAAGTGCCATCATACGTTTCAAACATATCAAATAATCTCATAATTGGTTCCATGCCCGGTTAGTTTGTAGTTTTTTCTCGTAATCAACAAATCAATAAACAGATAAATTAAATCAATAAACGATAATCTTTTCTCCTAACTAAAACTCTGCTATTTACAAATTTTTCCTCAATATATATACTCTATGCTTTTCCTAAAATATCCTTCAAAACACCGTCATAAATCACCGCAAAAACATATTTACAATTATAAGCAGATTCCTTTAATGGCTGTCATTCAGAGAAACAAAGACCACAAAATCCGACCTGTTCTGGACTGGAGAGAAGCTAACGATTTCATTGAGACATACATGAGAGATGCAGATGTGTGTGTTGAAAAGCTTAGAGAATGGAGAAGAATGGGTAACAAACCAGCAATTATTGATTTACGCAACGCTTATCTTCAACTAAAAACTGATAAATCTCTTTGGTCCTTCCTTTTGGTTTCGGATTGAACGTTGCGCCAATGATCATGAAATCCGTTGTGAGTGCGCTCATTAATCAAGACGAATTAGTGAAGAGTGGAACGTCCGCTTATGTGGACGACATTTTCGTAGACGAAAGTGTGGTGAGTCTTGATTATGTCAAGAGGCATTTTTTAAAATATGGTTTAGAAAGTAAAGAAGGTGAGCAGATTGGTAATGATGGAGTTCGTGTGTTAGGATTGTGTGTGCGCAAGGTTGGTAACAAACTGATGTGGTCCAGAGGAAATCGAGTTGATGCTATCTCGCAAAAGTTAACCAGGAGAGTTGTGTTTTCAATCCGTGGACAGTTGGTAGGACATTTACCCGTGTGTGGTTGGCTGCGAGTAATTTGTAGTCTCTTGAAGAGGAAAGCTGTCAGTCTGACGAAGGGTTGGGACGATGAAATTTGTGATGAGAATGTTAAGTGGGTGCTTAAAGAAGTATTTGTTGAGGTGGAACGTTGCTAGCCTGGTTGTGGTGATTGGGCTGTGTGTGGTGATGAGGGAAAAGTGTGGGTTGATGCCAGTTCTTTAGCGATGGGTGCTCTTATTCAAAATGGGGAAACTACTGTGGAGGATGCAACATGGCTGCGAAAAGAAACGTCTGATATTCATATAATATGGCAGAATTAGACGCTGTGATACGTGGAATGAATATGGCTCTGATGTGGAAGCTGAAGAAAGTGACTGTTTTTACCGATTCCGTGACAGTTTTCCACTGGGTTTCTGACGCCCTTACAGGAAAACCAAGGTTGAGATCAAAAGCGACGGGTGAAATGCTGATTCGAAGAAGACTGAGCGTGTTGCAACAGCTAATTGAAGAATACATCGTTAGCGTTGAGGTAAAACTCATTCCTTCTAAAGATAATTTGGCTGACGCATTACCAAGAGGTCGCAGCAGATGGCTCAACAAACTGACTGTGCCAGAGTGTCGGAATAGTTGTATGGGAATCGTAGCTACGAAGGCTGAATCTATTTCCGATATACACCAAAGAACTGGACATTTCGGAGTGAATCGAACGTTAAACTTTGTTTGTAAAGCAATTCCGACTGCTACTGAAAACAATGTTCGAAATGTGATAAAAAGTTGCGAACCATGTCAGTCAATAGATCCAGCGCCAATACGGTGGGAAAAAGGGAAATTGGATGTTGAAGGAAACTGGGAGAGATTGGCCATGGACATCACGCATTATGGCACTGACAAGTTTTTGAGTCTAATTGATTGCGGACCTTCAAAATACGCGTTGTGGCGACAATTATCAAGCTCATACGGAAGTCTTGCCATAGTCCGAATACTCCGTCTTATTTTTTGTGAACGTGGAGCACCGTCTGAAAAATTGACTGACAATGAGCCGACATTTAAAACTAAAGAGATAAGGAGTTTCCTTGATAGTTGGGAAGTACAAATTAGATTTAGAGCCGCTTATTATCCTGAAGCAAATGGAGTTGTAGAAAGAAACCACCGTACGATCAAGAGTTTACCAATAATAATTGTAAATATGTTTTTGCGGTGATTTATGACGGTGTTTTGAAGGATATTTTAGGAAAAGCATAGAGTATATATATTGAGGAAAAATTTGTAAATAGCAGAGTTTTAGTTAGGAGAAAAGATTATCGTTTATTGATTTAATTTATCTGTTTATTGATTTGTTGATTACGAGAAAAAACTACACTGCTTTATATGGATGATACAGTCCTTTTGTAGTGACAATTTTTCAGAACTTCGCAAATATTTCAATAAAAGATATGTGGTCATCTGCTTCTTTAATATTATTTTTAGATTTTGGTTTATTATAGGTTTTGGTGCAACAGACACATTTGTAAGTTGAGACAATTTTACAATATTATTTTCTTCAATTCTGAACAAACTTAAGATATTAGACCAATATGCATATTTAGTTTCACCATTATATTCATAACGTTGCTTTTGGTTTTTTCCTGTAATCCAGTTATTACGAACAGATTTAAGTAGATACACAAAGTCATATAACAAAAACATATTGTCTTTGGTCAACCATGGATCAACACTTTCAAACATTTTAAATAGCGCTTGATTTACACGATTATTATTACATATAATGGCAACCGGTATCCCAACAGCGCTCTTTATTCCCTCTAAAACAAATTTTAGAGGGAATAAAGTTTGTTCAAATAGAAATTTAAAATCAAGCTCACAAACTGGTATAACTTTGCTAAGGTATTGTAATCTTCCATAAAGCAAGACTAACATAAAACTTAAAACGTAGTAGTTAGTAGTTGCTTAAGAGTCTGGTTTATTTACTGCTTTTTTGAGGTGTATTTTTTTCCCAACTGTAATAGAACTTATACCATGGATGTATTGCAAAAGATTTTCTATTTTATTAGATTTTATTAAGTTATTTAAAAAATTAATAGCTTCTTAAAATTTTGAGCAAAGTTTGATTATAAAAATCCTGTTTTCAGATAGAGATTTATTTTTATGTTTAATCCCACAAAAATGTTCCTCAAAAGTAAGATCATTCTTGATCTTAAGCATAATTTTGACAATGAAAGAGTTTTTTTCAAAGTCTGTTGACTGAATAATCAGTAACTGTTTTCCAGTTAAATACCAAGTTACATTAGCTGAACCAAAATCAATTTCTTTACTTTGTAACTTCTGATGTAATGAGCTAAAGAATGTAATTTTATCAGCAACTATAAATATATCAAATTTATCGGGAATAATTTTCCAGATAGAAGAAGATGCTTTTAAAGTTGTTGTTAATGGCTACGGAAGAGTAGGTATTAAACTAGGTTTGACACAAGTAAAAACTGATAGAGAATCACAAGGCTTTTTATAGCCAAATTTGGTTACTGTTGGATATCCAGATGGAAAGTGTCTTTTGCAAACAACTGTATCTGAACTGTCAGGTATATTGACTCGTGGTATATTATTCAACCAACGAGTATATTCTTTTTTTTCATGAGGAACCCGGAAAACCTTATCTTTATTTTTCTTTCTGTAATTACCACAACAGTTTTTAAGCATTTTTTTTTATCTATAAACTAGATAATAATTGTACTTTAATTAAAAAATTAGACAAGACGTCGCTTGCAATTATTAAATACAAATACTTTAGAATTTTGTTGGTCTCTTGCCCCAGGCCTCTATAAACGTGTTTGCGACGCCAGGTAGTACAGAAGGCTATGCATTGGTGGGATTCGAACCGGAGACATTCCGTATTCGAAGTAAACGCCTTATCCAAATAAGCTAAACGCGCGCATTTATATGAGCAAATAAAAATAATAATAAAAGATTTTACATAAAAGTATACACATGCATTACGTAGATGTTTTTATATAGGGACAATATAGGGTGACTTAGCGCCAAATCAGCCTATACGACGAATATGCTGAAATGAGATAATTTGAAGCAAAGTTTAATAGTTTTTAACAAAAGTCACTAAATTGAAAAAAATAAAAGTAATTGCAGTTCAGAGCACTTGAAAATTTTAATAATAGTATTTTGGTGTTTGTAAAGAAACACTACATAAATCATTTTTTAATATGAATTAATTTATTTCAACTTTGTTGTATAGGCTGGTTTGGTGCTTAACCATCCATATAGACTTGTCAGTGACGGAAAGTTATTTTAGGACTTTCATATACTAGTAAAGGAGTGGGGAAGGGAGGGGGAAAAAGGAAGGGGGTGAGGAAGGATGCATACCCTTCATCAATTCCCCTCCCGTCCCCCTCCCTTTTATCCGTCACTGATAGTTGTTACATTAAAATTACAAATATATATTACAAACAGGTAGCAACTTATAATTCCGCTTTTCATTTAAAAATAAATAATTAAAATGTAGGAAAATTTTTTTTTTTTTCTTTCTTTAACTTATCAAATTTTGTTGCTGATAATAGCAACCACTCTAAATAAACAAAAATAAAAATGGTCCGCAATTTATTTAAATTATCAATTTTTTTTTGTTTTCTATTTAAATTTATTTTAAATTCCTATTTCGTTAGTTTTGCTTTCTTTGTTTTTAAAAACTGAAACACTAGAATGTGACTTTTTGGTAACTTTATGGTATCTCCAGTTTCCAATATAAAAACAGGTGAACTTTGGTTTAAAAGTAACTGAAAAGTCATTGGTTTTATTTAATTCTTAAAAAAGGTCACCCTCCATGATCCTTGATTACACACTGGTTCCCATAGATTTTTTTTTTCTTTAAAAACATATCAACATGGTTCTCAAAAGAACCAGAATTTTATAGTGATTTCAAAATTCATAATCTTTTCTACTGATAGTTTTTTCTTTAAATATTGCAAACAAAATGTCATAAAAAACGACCTTTTTACTTTTTAGTTGAAAATTGTTGTTTATTTTTTGTTTTGTTTTTATTTTATTTGTATATAAAATTTAATTTCAATTTAATGCAATTCATTTTTATTTGAAACCATTTTTGTTTCTGAAATCTCTATGAAATTCTGGTTCATTTGAGATCCAGGTTGAAATACCTTTCAAGAAGAAAAAGTTCACTGGTATACGGGAGCCAGTGTATAATCAAGGGTCATGGTGATTGACTTTTTTCAAAAATTAAATAAAACCAAATGACTTTTCAGTTACTTTCAAACCAAAGTTCATTTGTTTTTTATAGTGGAAACTGGAGTTACCAAAAAGTCACATCCCTACTGCAACGCATAGTATAATAAAATTTGCAAACAACCGTGTCCTAGTTGTCTAAAATAAAATATTTATGCGCGGACATTCAAGAAGAAAAACTGCAGGCGTTTTCTGAAAAGGCTTTAGGCGTGTTCTCCAATTTCTCTCTGCTGCCTTCCTGAGAGCCATGCTTTAAACTACGCGTGCAGCACATCTTTAATTTCAAAGCTTTAAGGTTTGTTGAGATACTATATGATATATGAGAATATTGGTATCTCCAGACGAATATATTAGTCTACAGTTTTATATAACAATAATAAAAACAGTATTGTACTTGTAAAAATAATAATGTCTACTTCTTAAAAAAGGTTCTATATTTTTAGGGATTTTTAGTCGACAGTGATTTTTACTTCAAATTTTTAAAATTTGTTATCTTTCTTCTAAATTTGTTATCTTTCTTCTAAAACTCAGTTGCAATAACAGTATATGCACAGTATTTTGCATCTTATTTTTTGGATAAGCATAAATGTTTTACAAATAATTAGTAAAACCTTTATGCTCATCTATGAAATGCATCTGCATACGTTGAACGAATGCATGAAAATGCATTCATGAAAAACTTATATCAGTTTGAACAAATTGACATCTGATGGTCATATTAGACATGATAAAGTCAATGAAATAACCAGCAATGCATCAGTTAATATAGAGACAATATGGAACCGATCATGAACTCCAAAATAAGTGTCATTAGCAAATAATTAAGATAATAGACCAGCATAAATAATATCACATCTAAAACCGTTTAAATGGAGATACAATGAGGAGACATTGTAGTGCAATGAGCCCCCCCGGGGCCCCGGCGTTGTTGGCCCTTCTCTGTAATTGTAAACAAAAAAATAATTGCTTAATAAGTGGAAAATATTTATCAAAAAAACGTGGTATATAAATATGCTTTTCCTTCAAAGAGTGTACCTAATAATCTGACTTAATAGAGACTTAGCAGAGGATGAATGGGAAAAAAAAAAACGTTTTGCAAATCATAAGCAAGCCTTAAAAAAATAAAAATGTCCTTAAAAGACACATCCTGTGCAAATACGTGTTTGTACTTTTTCCATATATGAGAAATGAAAAGTTATTTTTTTTTAAAGTTTTTGTTTTAGGTTATTTTAGGTTATTTTAGTTATTTAGGTTATTTTAGGTTATTTTAGGTTATTTAGGTTATTTTAGGTTATTTAGTTATATAGGTATTCTAATTTTGCTTATATGGTATTCTTAGTGATCTGTAAATCAGGATGTTTGCTCCTACTTCCTTACCAATAATGCATATATGGCCAGAGCAGGTTTTGAACCACGGAACTCTATTTCTGAAGCCAGAAATCTAAACACTGCACCACGAATGCTTCACGATGCTTGATGATTATATCAAAGAGTTATAATATTGCTGGTGTGAAAACGTAGTTATAATACATCATTTTTCAAGGAATAGTCTTTACTAGGAGTAAAATAATTTTTAACTAAATACCGCGTAATTATCATAATTTAAAGTTAACCAATCACATTTTACTTCAAAAAAACTATTCATTGATAATCGCTATTCAAATATGTCATAAGCAATCAAATAATTGCAAAAAAATGATAAAAGTTTTAAAAAATTCGTAAACAATTTTTCTTAAATTTTTCTTTTAAGAACTGAAATCATAAATGTTTAGATAACAGTTGCTAGTTTTTTTGCTGGATTTATAAAAAGGTATTTGTAAATTTATAAAAATTTTTGGATTTATAAAATGGTATACCCCTATATTTAAAGTAAAGCAACTTGTTTTTAAGTCCAAAAAAAACAACATGAACACAAAATAAAATCCTAGGGAGATATAATAGCTTCCTTGCCAAAAAACTTACTTTAAGAACGTAATAAAACTAAAGCTAAACGGGAAAGCAAAATAAATAGTTCAAACAAGTAGTAGAGATTGTCGAAAATTTAGATATTTGTACATAGTATCGAGGCATTCAAAAAACGATTACTTTAAGCAAGTCGTGATTTTTGTTGTAATTACTCTTTGATAGTTCGAATAGTTTATCAAATTTCGAATTATATATCAAATTTTGAAAAAGCAACTTTTTTTTTTTTTTTTTTTTTTATTTAGGTGCCCCAAGAAGTCCTTACGGTCTTATCACAAAGCATCGCAGATGAGCATTTAATTGGAAGTTCACGCCTCCTTCCTAACCAATGTCGCAGAACTTGCCTAGAGGTGGGGTTTGAGCCACGGATCCTTTCCTTTCTGAAACAAGTGCGCTACCACTGCGCCACAGCTGCAATGGTTACAATACTAATCAAAGGTTACAAACTACATTTCAAAATTTTCCTTAATCAACGCAAAGACGCCATTTTATCTTGCCACTTAGTGAACTTCCCTTTTTAACTTGGAATAAATATAATACTGTAGCACAATTTTAAACAATTTTCGGCCATTTTCTTCCTTCAGATAGTCTATTACACTATATTAACAATATAACTATTACTATACTAAATAACAACATTTCAAAAAAAATTATGCCTTTAACAAAAACTTTGAATAGTTTTACATGCAAACCAAAAATGTTTATTTAATAGAAATTAGAATTAACTTCAAGCATGAAAAACGCAGGCATAAAAGTAGTAGCCATAATGTAGTGGTTATAATTTAAGAATTGGAGATTTTAAGCCGGCTTTGACCATATATGCATCATTGGTAAGGAAAGAGTCGTAAACTTCCTAGTTAAATGTAATTCCACAGTGCTCTTTGATAAGACCGTTAACACTTTTTAGAGCACCTTAATAACAAAAAAAAAGTTTCTCTTACAAAACTATAAAAATGAGCTAACAAAATAAAAATTAAAAAATCCTTTGTAAAGAAATCTTTAAAAATGCAGAAACTTTTTAATTAGTTCTAAAAAATTCTTTAATAATGGTGTCAACATATTTTACAAATGTTATATTAATGTCAACATATTTTACATATGTTATAAATGAAATATTACAGTAGTTAACACATTTATGACTTCCTGTAAATTAATACTTTGGCATAAATTGAAGTTTGTTAATTAACTTGTTAACCAAATTAAAAAAAAAAAATACGATTTTCCAGTTATAGTTGCTTTTCTGAAAAATATAGTTGAATTTTTTTTTAAATAGCAATGGTTACTTTTCAAGAACTTGCCCCCTCTCATTTTATTCCTAGAATCGCCTCTGTGTGGCTAAAATGTTACCTCTCAAAACCACACTAAAAAATAATATACATATTTTTAATAAATATTTCTATTTTAAATATGTATATGAATATATATATATATATATATATATATATATATATATATATATATATATATATATATATATATTATATATATATATTTATATAAATATATATATATATATATATATATATATATATATATATATATATATATATATATATATATATATATATATATATATATATATATATATATATATATATATATATATATATATATATATATATATATATATATGTATATATATATATATATATGTATATATATATATATATGTATATATATATATATATATGTATATATATATATATATATATATATATATATATATATATATATATATACACATATATATATATATATGTATATATATATATATATATATATATACATATATATATATATATATATATATATATATATATATATATATATATATATATATATATATATATATATATATATATATATATATATATATATATATCATCAGTATACAAGGGAAATGCAGTAAGTCCATTTTTAAGACGTTAAATACCAATTGGTATTTTACGTCTGATGATGGTCTATACAAATTATATCGAAATATTACAAAAAAGAAAAATTTAAAAACGGTTCTGTTTTTGATATTTTATAGCTTAATATAACTTTTTATAAAAAATATTAAAATTGAGCAATAAGTAGTAACAGGTTTTAACTTACTTTTTGAACTTGTTTGATGACGTTTAAAGATTTTGTTGTTTATATTTATACTTTATACAAATTTTAAATAGTATACAAAATTACTTTAAATTAACAAAAAACATTATAATGAACTAATCCACGATTCGACTGACAAATAGAAAAAATATGTTTTAGCTTTTTTAAGCTTGTAAATAATTGTAACCAGCTAATTTATTCTATTATAAAGCATTCCATTATTTAAATGAAATAAATTACTTGTAGTTATTAAAACTGTCAAAAACAATTTTATACCAATCTAGTAAAAGAATTGTGGCATGTATGTAGTTACTATATATAATTACAATTATTTGTACTTTTAATGATTTTAAAGATTTTTGATCCAATAAACTTTAAATAAAAAATAAAATTATAAAAATAAACTTTTGTGTTGATAAACTTTTGTTTACAAAATAATGATTTGCAAAATGTTTCGGAAACAAATTGAGATGCGCAAAAAAAAGTCGTGAATTTTTTTTTTCGCATCTTAATTGTTTTCACACTTACAGTCATCAAACTATATGTAAAACAATTTTTTAAACTTGAAACTTTGTAAAACACCAAAATTAAAATCTCCAAAAATAATTTAAAGAACTTATAAAATATAAGTAATCTAATTAGTAAATAAAATAAAGGGGAAATTCTTCTAAGAAAATGCTGCTATAACAATTATTTTAAATTGGTTTGTAGTTGAAGGCTCTTTTGATTTCGTTGCAGGAAAGTAAGTCGTCAAGTACAGCCTGCCACTACCTAAAAAACAAAAATAAAAAATTACTACTGCCCTATCAATTTACTATATATGTTCTATCTTCATTCAGCTTGTAAATTCTATTTCATAAATCTACACACACTGAAATTTGCATAGCTTGTTGAACAGCCTAGCTTTAGATATGTTGCGGATTAAATAGCTAACCTTAACTTAATCTTAAACCAATAGAATAATTTATTTTTAAACTAATATATTTACTTAACTTTAAACCAATAGAACTACTATATACATCTACACCTTAATTTATACGAAAATATATGAAAAGCATAACATTAAGAAAGGTTCTTATTGATATTTTTGTTCTTTTATTTCTCCACAATAACTATTACAATAAATGAAATGGAAGAAAATGTATATAAATAAAAAATTACAAATTTTGTTGCATATAAAACAAGAACGCGGAGACTTGCAGAAGATCAGATGATCTTGTCATTAAGAACCGCTTACATTCGTTACGTGTTAAAACAATTTTATAATGTGTATAAAATAAATAAGGCAGTCAAATAAAGTTTATAAAACGAAAGTTGGATGTAAAAATTAACGTTTTATATAAATACTTAAAATACAAGACTTGATAGGTATAAAATGTATAAATTAAATTAACATGATACACAAATATATAGTTAATTAAACAAAATTTAAGTATACAAGTATAAAGTCATATAAAAATTTTTCATAAAAGAATTCGTAAAAACATTATAAACAAATCAAAACAACTAAATTTAAAATTATATAAGTATGTTTTCAATAGAGAGAATGATATTTTTTAATTTCCTTTTAAATGCGAAAAGGTTCCAGTCGTGAGAAAAATGAAAATGTTTCAAAACTTTATTGTTCCATAAAAACGCCCCTCAAAAAGAAATACAAAACTTGCCTAAATTGGTTTTGAAAACTGGCAGAAGAAGGAAATTATCATTTCACAAATTATATTTATTTTTTTCTTTTAAGGAATATAAGTTGCGAAAAGAAACCGGAGCTGTACGAGTTTTACATTTAAACATAAAACAAAGTACATTAAAAATATTTGGTTAAAATATGTTTGAAATATTCATTTCAATAAAATGAGGCTTAGCATGTGAAAAACGGTTTTTCAAATTAATGAGATGTGAAGCATGTTTCTGTTGGCGATGAAGAGGTTCTAATTTACTTTTATTAACACTACCCCAAGCCGCATTCGCATAGTTTATGTGGCAATGAATGAATGAGTGGTTAGTTGAGTTAAAACATATGTTTATTTAACATGCTTCTTGCTTTATATAATATACTTATACTTTTCGAAATTTTGCAGGTAATGTTTTCGATATGTTTTTTCCATGTGAGATTTTTATCAATTGAAACTCCTAAAAAGTTTGTACATGTTGCTCTCTTAATTAGAACGCCATCAAAAAGAAGAGGAGGAAGCTCGATTGGAAGTAGACATCTTTTAGAGTTAGAATGAAAAAGAGACCATTTTGTTTTTTCAATATTCAGAGAAAGTTTGTTTGATTCAAACCATTGAGAAACTTTCATTAATTTATTGTCCATGCAAGAAACCGTTTTCTATTGTATAAATAACAAACCATGAACAAACCGTTTTCTATTGTATAAATAACTTTTTATTAGCTTAAGAAAGTTTCCTGTGATTCCTTAATACTTTAGTTTTTTGAAATAGATTTTATGATCAATCATATCAAACGCTTTTGATAAGTCAACAAAAATGCTTAAAGTAAATTTGGACTTTTCAAATGAGTCTGTAATATATTGAGTTATTTTATTATATTTTGTAACAGGTAATATTTATAAAAACTAATAGAAATAAAATTATTTTCATATTTTGAATAACTTATCTTTTTTATGAAGGTTATATGAAAATATCTTGAAATGATATAAATAAAATATACTAATTAATTTGAATAAAATAAAATATACTAATTATATGAAAATAACTTGAATTGATATAAATAAAATATACTAATAAATAAAATATACTAATTAATTTAAACAAACATAATTTCTGAAATGGAATTTCTGAGAGGAATAATCAAAATGCAAGAGGATTTTAAAAAATATAACGAAACCAAAAAAATTGCTGCTTATACATTATACATACATACTCTTGATGTTTGTCAGCACAAACTTTTTAACAAAAAGCCATAACACTTAGCAACCTTGCAAGTCATTACATCAGTGATACCTATTTTAAAATTCACAATACTTGAAGTAATCTTTTTGTGACAAACAAATCCGGAGTCACTTTGGAACTCCGCATCCCTGCTTAGATCATGGCTTTACTTAGATAACCTTAACACAAACATCAAGGTTTTTAATAATCTGATACCTTGTATCAGAATACTATAACCTCATACAAAGTATATCCAATACCTTGTATCAGATGTTTATCAACTTAGAAAATTAAACTAGAAAATGTTTTTGTTTTTGAACTTGCAACATATAAATGAATATTATGAATATAAATGAGAGAAACACAGATTTTTAAGACATACACCAACATTTGTATAAAAAATTTTTAGTATAAAATATTTAAATCTTTAAAAATAGAAAATTTGTGAACATTTTAG
Organism: Hydra vulgaris; assembly: GCF_038396675.1. Classification (NCBI taxonomy): domain Eukaryota; kingdom Metazoa; phylum Cnidaria; class Hydrozoa; order Anthoathecata; family Hydridae; genus Hydra; species Hydra vulgaris. The sequence continues at coordinate 68,378,166 of NC_088922.1, read as the reverse complement.
TTCATTACTTATATAATGTAAAATATTCAAATAGTCGTTTGAATATACTAATTATAGTTCCTAAAACACTTTTTTGTAGCTGTTTATACATTTTATTTACAGTAGTACCAGTCTTTACATTCCTGGAGGTCTTTCAATAAAAAAAATGTATTAATTTTCTTTATAAACTTAATAATAACTTAATAATATGTAACCAAGTAAAACATTTATCCTTCATAAAAATATTTAATGAAATTACAATTCAAGCATGCAAAAAAAAAAGGGCCGTGTATAGAGTGCCGAAAGTCGGCACTCCAACGAAATTTGCTTTTAGTGCCGGAAGCCCGTTTATTGGTTGGAAAAGTCATGTGTCAAAACAAGTTCCGTTTTCATATATTTTAAATTCCAATCATTGGGAAAATATTTAAACCATATATTTGAAAAATTTCATTTATACTTAAAAGATATCAACTAGTTTTGCAGGCAAAGATACTTTTTTATCATTTGAAGATTTAAAATCAGTTATTAAGAAATATGAAGATTCTCATTTAGTGCAGTTGTGGATTCGTGACGCTAAAACAATTGAAGCTGCTAGAAAAACCATTCCAAGAAAACTGGTATAATAGCTCCACAGATAAAGTATAACAATATAAAGTACTGTATACATGTATACATGGTGGAAAGAAATTTACAATTAAAGGCAATCAAAAATGTCAAACTTCGTTAGTACTTTTTTTATTTTATAAATTTGTTACTATTAATGAAGAATTTATTATAAATAAAGGTTTAAAAAATAAATTGATAACTTATTTATGCATATGAAATAAACAATGCTCTAATTTAAATGCCTTAATTCATCAAAGAATAGCATATTTATTTCATGAAAAAATAAACGATTTTAAACATGTTTATAATAGAACTTATAAGAAAAAGCGTCCATTCTTCTTAAGTTTTAAAGCATCAGAAGATGGGCAAACATTAATTTTGCAAGATTTAAACAATGAAAATAATCATGAAGTATCTGAAGTAAGTTATAATTACTTATAACATTTATGATAAAATGTCCTAAAATAAGTGAATTAAACTCTTCAAATATCCTGCAATTTAATTTAAAAAATTTTGTGATTGACATTTTCCGGAATAGTATTGTGGTTAGAAACCATATTAGATTATATGTTGTAGGTATTTTTTGATTATAACGAATAAAATAATTGCTTTTAAAAGTAGATTTTGTGTAAGCACTTACAAAATCAAAGAAGACTTCCTAATTATGCTATTGCAAAAACAGAAAACTTGTTACGCCTAAAAGCTAACAAAAAGTCACTTCAACGTGAATTGTCAAAGGAGACTGAAAAAATGATAACTCTTCGTGACTTATCAAATACTGCTGCTTCTGCACTCAAAAGTGATACACAAATAATTTAACAAGTTTTGTTGAGACTTTAAAGGGAAAATATAGTAAGAAAGTCATAAAACAAAAGTTTTTTTGTAAAGAATTATAGTTATCATTATTTTCGTTTTTTGATTTTCATATTGTTACATATATAAATATATATATATATATATATAAATATATATATATATATATATAAATTAGTTAATTAGTAAAAAACACTTATCTAACTTTTATCTTCGACTTGAAGTTTCACCATTGCTGGATCATCAGGAAGAGTGATGATCCAGCAATGGTGAAACTTCAAGTCGAAGATAAAAGTTAGATAAGTGTTTTTTACTAATTTATTATTGCTCTGTTCTGTAAGAACATTGAGCACTCTATTTGTAAAATACACTAACATAATTTACATATATATATATATATATATATATGTATATATATATATATATATACATATATATGTATATATATATATACATATATATGTATATATATATATGTGTATATATATATATATATATAATATATAAATATATATACATAAATATATATATAAATATATATATATATATATATATATATATATACATATATATATATATACGTATGTATGTATATATATATATATATATATATATATATATATATATATATATATATATATATGCGTTTTAAATGCTAATGTAGATGTTATAACAAATGCAGAAGATAATTTACAAGGGCTTTTCTTCCAAGATACTTCAATGCACAGTGCTTCAATGCATTTTCTGAATTTTTATGCATGGATGCAACTTAAAAACTATTAGAAATTCTTCAGCCAGTATATATTCTGCTATGCGAAGATAAAGCTGGTAAGTTTTGATTACTTATTTATATAACTTTAGTTACAAATTTTGAATTTGCTTACTGCTGTCTTTTTTTTGTTAGATTTTTGAAATTTGCTATTTTCATAGCGAACAGCCATGAAGGTATTCATACAGTGACTTCAAATTTTTGTTTTTGCATGTTTCGAAAGTCAATGAATTTACCATGCCGCCATATATTTGCAGCTTGCCAGATGCTTGCGATAAAGTTGCTTGATAATAAGTTGTGTTCCGAGAGGTGGGCATTACAGTCCTATCGTCGACATCAAAGAGCCTTTGATACCCCAGTAATGGTTGAAAAGTCTGCAACTGTAGACTTTTATGTTGCTACAAAAGTAAAAGTGTATTCTCAGCATGAGAAGTTTAAATTTGCCGTACAAGAGGCATCACTTCTTGCTACTCTTGTATCTGCTACCACGGGTCAGACACTTGAACAACGTCTCAGTCTTTTGTGAGCTTTAAGTAAAGGTTGGGCAAATGGAAAGGTTATGGTAGTTAATGAACTTATTGAAGAAGATGATTTAGTAACATCTAAAAAAATATCCAAACAACCAGGAACATCATTAATACCAACAAAATTAGTTGTTTTTGATGCTGTTAATTTAACAACATTTTCTGCAGTTGGAACAGGCAATTCAATTGACTCAACTATTAGTATTGATGTATCAACCTAACCAGCTAGTATTTGTTCAACAAATACTTCTTCTATAATGAGTGCATCTAAAAATGTTGCCTACACAGATTCAATAAGTTCATTGAGATGTATAGCAAATGTGAACAGGGAAGTCGCTCTAGTAGCTCCAAAGTACTCAATAAAGAAAGTATATCTATAGCAAAGATAGGTACCCAATATGAAATTTTAAATAACAACTTTTTATCAGAGTAAGCGAAAATTACAGAAAAAGTACCATATCAGCAAGAAGAGTTGACATCTGGGAAAAGTGATGCAGATGCCGACTGAATGATAAATTTGTTCCAATATTCTTGTAACTATGTGTTTAGGATAATATATGTAAAACAAGAAGTAAACTATTTCTAGACTTCAAGAACTATTTCTAGACTTCAAGAACTAGACTTCAAGAAGATTTCTAGACTTCAAGAATATTTTATTGTAGATTCTTGCTCGGCACAGATTCACATGCCTAAACATGTTATACACCGTTGGCGTCCTAAAGGTTCCACTTTAAATACTATACTAGGTTACCAAAAAAACAACAACGTCAGTTGCATGAAGGGCCAGTACCTTTTTTAAAACTTCATCCGTCTAAATGCATGCTATTATGTTTAACCAATTTTGTAGACTACAGCTTGTAGTTTATTTTATTCATTGATATTTCCTTATGTACAAGCAAACTTTTTTCTTCTTGCCAATCTAATAATACTAGTTATATATTTTTGATTTATTGATGCTGGGTTGGTCTTTGAAACTGGATGATGTCCAGAAAGCCATTTCCGGCATTCTTATACAGAGTAGTTGTATAGAAAAAAGAGTGAATTGTATTTCTTCAGTAATTCTTGATGAAACTGCACTTGGATCTCTTTTTTCTCTGCAACCATATTTTACTTCAGATGGGTGGAAAGTGCTCAATGAAATAATTGACATCAAGTCTTACCAACAAAAATGGGCTTGTGCAGTGTGCCAAAAAAGTATATCCATGGGCAATGACATTAGGGGCTCAATAGCGTGTGATTCCTGCCTTTAGTGGTTTCACAAAAAATGTGTTGGCAAGAAATAGGTGTGGTTTATTAAATTAAAAATACTGGTTTTGTCATTTTTTCTAAATTGTTTTAAGAATGTGCAATTATAATTTATTTAATTTGATTTGGTACTAAATGTTTTACTTTATTTTGTATCTGATCTGTTTTAAATGTTTTACAACTATTTTTGCAAATGGTTAAGTAGCAATATTTGTATGCAGTTTTAATACTTTTTGGGTTGCCAAATTGTGTTTAATTATGTTTTAAATCTGTTTAATTATAGAAAATTTAGAGTCGCTTTTTTTCTTTACTTTAGTGGCATATAATTATTAGTTTAGAATTTATTAGTTGAACAAGTTTCTTACATTTTCTATTCTTATTATAATTTGCAATGATTTATATTAGTTTATGGATCGCATTCATAATCTGGTTTCTAAATAGTAAGCTTGGAGTTTTTGCAGAGTAATATTAACAGTTCATGAGTTTAATGGAATTTGAATGATTGTAAATCTCATTTCTGAATAATTTGCTGAAATTATCTATTTATTAAATTATTGATTAGATTTAATTGGTAAATTGAAGTATTTTTACGGCTTTTTTTAAGTGAATTGTAACAACACCCCTAAATGTTTTGCTATATTCTCTTATTAATGATTACTTTTTTAGGTTTACCAATGCAAAGGCAGAAAAATATGTATTTACTGCTTTTTTCTCAAACTAGTTAAGTTATATGTACTGAATGTTTTATGTCCTGATTATATTTTGCAGTACAGTGAAAACTTAGTAGTTGGCACAAGAGTTGCATCACCATCAGCGTATTAGCGTCCTACATACTGATACCTAATCATTTGAAACTTTACTCTCTTATATCAAATTGCATATTATTGATGTATAACTGCTCTTTTTTTTATCCCAATAATATTACTCTTAAAAGATATAGGTATCAGTAAATGTCACTACTTTGCAATACGATAGTTCTTGAAGTCAACATTGCTCCATAATATATTTTTTCTTAACACCACAAAATTTGATTTACACTAAGAAATCAAACTGTTTGCCAGGTAATAAATATTTTAAAAAGATTATTCTATTAATCAGGGAGTTTTTCCTGATGATTTAAAAATAGCAAAAATTATTCCTATATTTAAAGAAGGAGAAAAAACTAATGTTAAACACTATCGTCCAATTTTTATCCTCTCTGTTTTTTCTAAAATTTTAGAAAGAATTTTATACAACAGAATATACAATCACCTTTTATCAAACAAATTATTATATAACATGCAATATGGATTAAAATAAAATAATTCAACAGAGCATGCAATTATTCAGCTTACAAGAAGTATATCAGACTCATTTAATAATTCTTAATTCACATTGGAAGTATTTATTGATTTAGCGAAAACGTTTGATACCATTAATCATAAAATTCTTGCTAAAAAATTAAAATGTTGTGGTATAACAGGCAATGTTTTAAAATTGTTAAAAAGTTATTTAACTAGTCGCAAACAATTTGATCACGCCGATGAAACATTATCATCAAATTTATTAAATATTACATGTGGAGTTCCGCAAGGATCCATATTAGGACCTCTTCTTTTCCTTATTTATATTAATGATTTATACAAAGCCTCGGATAACAATTATATTTGCTGATGACACCAATTTATTTATGTCACACAAAAGCATTCCTACTTTATTTAGTTGCTTGAACATCGAGTTAATCAAAATATCTGGCTGGTTTAAGACTATCAAATTATCTCTTAACGATGATAAAACTAAATGGGTTTTTTTTCTTATCAAAAAACATAAACTGCCAATTAACATGCCTCATCTTGTTATTGACAATATACAAATTAAACAGGTCACAGTAAGCAACTTTCCAGGTGTTTGGATAGATGAAAATCTTACATGGAAAACTCACATTAAAAACTTATCAAGTAAAATTTCAAAAAGTATAGGAATATTGTACAAAGCAAGAAATGTTTTAAATAAACGTACTTTAGTACAATTATATCACTCATTTATTTATTGTCACATAAACTATGCAAACATTGCTTGGGGTAGTGCAATGAAAATTAAACTTAAACCTCTTTATTGTCAGCAGAAGCATGTAGCACGTCTCATATATTTTAAAGACCGTTATACTCATTCTAAGCCTCTATTATTTGAAATGAAAGTTTTTAATATATATGAGCTTAACATTTTTAATATTCTTTGTTTTATGTTTAAATATAAAACCAATTCATCCCCTATTTCTTTCCATAGTTTGTATTGTCGAAAAATTTTTATTAATTAATCGATTATTAAATATATATATATATATATATATATATATATATATATATATATATATATATATATATATATATATATATATATTTAATAATCGATTATTATATATATTTATTTATTTATTTAATAATAACTGTGTAATGTACAATGTACGGAGCCTAGGTAATCTAGGCTTTAACAGCCAATTTATGTTAAAAATAAGTCTAACTTTGATTTAAATTGATTAAGTGTTTTAGACACTACAATGTTTTGATCTAAATTATTCCAGCTGTTAATGACACGGTTTGTTAAGAAATAGTACCTCTTTGGATTTTTAATTAATTGTCTATGAAACCTCATGTTGTGACCTCTCGTATTTGAAGTTATTACATATATATATATATATATATAAAATATATATATATATATATATATATATATATATATATATATATATATATATATATATATATATATTATATATATATATATATATATATATATTATGAATATATATATATATGTTTTTATTATTATATATTTGTATTTTAAATATTGTAACAAAATGCTTGTTTATAATGTAATAAAAAAATAAAAAACATAAAAATAAAATATATATATATATATATATGTATATATAAATATATGTGTGTATATATATATACAAATATATGCATATATATATATATACATATATATATATATATATATATATATATATATATATATATATATATATATAAATATATATATATTTATATATATATATATATATATATGTTTATACATATATTTATATTTATATATATATATATATATATATATATATATATATATATATATATATATATAAATAAAATATATAAATAAATAAATAAAAATATATATATATATATATATATATATATATATATATGTATATATATATATATATATATATATATATATATATATATATATATATATATATATATATATATATATATATATATATATATATATATATATATATATATATATATATATATATATATATATATATATATATATATATATATATATATATATATATATATATATATATATATATATATATACAGTGGTTTTCATAAATTTAGACGCACTCATATTTGAGAATAGAACTTTTTTTCTGTTTTTTAACGATAAAACAATAACGAAAAAAGATTTCGCTTTACTTTTTTTTCTATTTATTATATAAATACATACAGAATACAAATTTTAAAAAAAATTTACAAAAACAATACAACTACTAAGTAATAATTAGGTTCAACTACATGGTATTAAAAAAATAAGACAAAAAAAATTTTTCATAAATTTAGACGCACGATACATTTGGAAGCGTAATTTATGAACCAATCAATATTTTGCGTATCTACCTTTTGCTTTAATACAACAAAGAACTCTTTTAGGCATAGACTCAACAAGATTTATGCACATCGCTTCTGGGACCCTATACCAGGTTTCCTTAAGGACGTCCTTCAGCTGGCAAAGTGTGGAAATTTGAATCTTTGCCAATTCACGGTCAATCCAAGTCCAAATGTTTTCAATCAGGTTCAAATCAGGTGAGTATGGAGGCCACGGTATAGTCTTGATTATTATTATCGTTGCACCACTCCTTATATATAGTATACATTATGTATACTCCTTATATATAGTATACATTATGTGCAGTAGCGCTATTTTGTTGAAGTTTCCATGGTTTATCATTGAGCATAAGCAGGTAAATTGATGGAATTAGGTTGTTTTCCAGTACTTCTACGTATATTCTGGAGTTGATTCTTCCGGTGTATGTTTGGCACATACCAACACCTTTGCAGTTGAAGAATGACCTATCGAACCTCCTCCACTTTGTACAGTTGGTCTAATGTACCTAGCGCAATACTTTTCATGAGCCATTCTTTTGACTATTATGTTAGATTTGCGATTGATAAGCTCAAAGTTAATCTATCACTCTACATAATGTTTTTCCATTGTTCTATTGTCTAGTACCTTCTTTCGCGACACCATTTTAGTCTCCTTTGTTTATCATATGGACGCAGGAGCGGTTTCTTCAAAGCAAAGTTGACTCCAGTATTGTATTTGATAAGTATTTGGTGGACTGTGCTTTGAGAAATAGATGTATTTCGCGTTGTATTGAATTCTGTGGTCAATTCTTTGCAACTAATTCTTGAAAAAACTCTGACAGCTCTAAAAAGGGCACTATCGTCTTTTCTGGTGGTTGACAAGGGTCAACCTGACCTCGTTTTCTCGCTGGCACCACCAGTGTGAAGAAAAGTTTTGCTTCGTTCTCCGAACGCATTTCTCAGAAACTCCAATTAACCTGACAATTTCTCTGTTACTTTTGGTTCCTTCTTTGATGAGAGCATAATTTGCCATCTTTCACCTTAAGTGATACGTCTTTTTCCCATTTTTTGAGTCTTTTTAGTGCAAAACTAACTTAACTTTTGTTTATTTATTAAATAATGATTAACTAATTCCAGGTAACTCAAATTTGTATAAGGTTTTTGGACAAAATCAATTAATTTAGGCCTATTAATGAGAAATAGTGGGAAAAAACTACTAACTAACTATCAATTAACAAGATATAAGACTTTTTTCATTGGGCGTCTAAATTTATGAATAAAATAAAATCAAGCTTATCAATTAACTTTTTTGTGTTAATTGGTATAGAATGAGTAATAAACATCCTATAAAAAAAGTTAAGGTACTCTATAATAGAGTCTCACTGCCTCTATTAAATTATATGTTAAACATAGAGGTAGCACTTTCCTTTTATTTTTATTTTAAGTATTTTCTTACATATATGTAAAAAGAAATGAGTGCGTCTAAATTTATGAACCACTGTATATATATATATATATATATATATATATATATATATATATATATATATATATATATATATATATATATATATATATATATATATATGTATATATATAGATATATATATATATATATATATATATATTTATATACATATAGATATATATATATATATATATATATATATATATATATATATATATATATGTATATATATATATATATATATATATATATATATATATATATATATATATATATATATATATATATATATATATATATATATATATATATGCGTTTTAGATGCTAATGTAGATGTTTTGATGATGGCATATAAGATTTTTGGAAAGAAATTAATGCCGTGCGACTTCGTATCGCTTGATTGTTAAACGTACAAATGTCCCGAAATCTACAGTCATAGAAATTATAAAAAAGTTCAAGACTACTCAAAGCCTCAAAAGAAAACCTGGAAGTGTAAAGGTAAAGTCAATTCATAGTTTAATAGCAGGAAATTTCAACCAGTCACAGCAAGATCTATCAAGAAAATTTAAGACTTTGAGTATTTATATAAAAAAGTACTTAGAAAAGGCTGGAATTAAAGCATTTCATAAAAGGAATACATCTAAGAGAAGCTTCAATAGTAAAATGAAAGAAATTTGACGCGCAAACAAGTTGGTTATAATAATGGGGGATAAATGTATGTGCATAATTGAGGACGACAAAACATTTTGCAAGGCGGGTTTTTCACAACTTCCTCATGCCTTTATAACAAGGAACTAATTTTTTTTAAAAGGCAAGCGACTAGACCATATTTTTTTAATATAATTATTAGTTACTACATTTTTTAAATACATTTAAGGCTTCATAAAAAACTCATTTGGCATTCAAAAGTTATAAGTTTAGAATCTCCTCAAAATAGTAAACTTTATATGGTACTTTACCTAAACATTGTTTTGTTTTGTGCAGCATCTTTGTCAGCCTTTAGTTTTTCCAATTAGTTTTTTTAACATGCTTAAATTAATGAAACAAAAAAAATTCGAATTCTTGAATAAGTTCTTATCGAGTTAAAGCAATCATATTAATATTTAAAAAAAACAATTTTCCTCACATATTGACGAGTGATACATGTTGATTTTGTTACCAAGCTCTAATTAGTGCAATTTTTGGTAAAACATATTTTATATGGTTTAAATTTTTTTTTTAAACTAGACAAATAAGAATTTTTAGAGCACTTAGGAAGAGTCACAGTAAAAGAATAAGACTTGATAGACTAGTAATATGAAAATGAGTTTTAGTAGATAGTACAAGAGACGATAGCTTTAGAGATGTTCTAAAGAGCAGTGCTAATTATAGTGTTTGTAGAAAAGAGAAAGAGAAGCAACATCAGAGAAGCAGGTCCAACGTTGTTTAAAATGTGTTTTTGCATCTTATCTAAAAGAGAAAGGGCATCATTTGAAGATCCAATCCAGATATGGCAAGAGTATTTCATACAAGGACAGATTTGAGATTTATAAAGATAAAGAATAGAATCCGGAGAAAAGGACGTGGCAAGCCTGATGTAGAGATGCAACCTTAGCAAATGGTAATTTTGCTATGGATTTGATATATTGTTTCTAAGAAAGATTGGAAGTAAGATTTAATCCTAGAAGACGAAGGGTAGATGACTCATTGAATACATTACCATTCATCTAGATTGATCTAGATTGTTAAGATAGATCTAGACTATTACGATAACAATTAGCTGAAAAAAATTGCGTTTTATCTGAGTTGAAGTTCACCAGCCACTAAGAGCAACATGCTGTAGCTAAAGTGAGATTCTTTTCATGCTCAAATTTTCCCTTCAAGCTGTCCGAGAGTGTTGGCTTGTGATCAAGACAATAATAAATGGTAAATATTACCAGCGAACAATGCCACCTTAAATGTGAGAATTTCTGGGAGATCATTAAAAGAAAGGGTATAGGCCCAAGGATCAAACCTTGAGGAATATCAAACAGAAAACAATACATAGTATATAGTGCTAATAAAAATAATAAACACATTTTAATTTGTGATGTTCTCCAGGGATCAATTTTAGGATCACTGGTATTCCTACTGAATATAAATGATTTATATATGCCTTCTAAAATTTGAAATGTTATTTTTTTTACTGACGACTCTTATCTTTTTTACTCAAACAATAGTATTAAAAATCTGAATGAATTTTTAATAAAGAATTATAAAAAATTAATGAGTGGATTAAAAGTAACAAACATTCGTTAAATATATGGAAAACTAAATTTATGCTGTTCCACAAATCTAGTAAGCGTGATTACCTTCTTTTAAAAATACCCAATCTGTTTATCCTTAATATTTATTATAAGAGAATCAACTGTTAACTTCCTTTGAGTGATATTAGATGAAAATAAATTATAAAAATCGCATATTAGATAAATTGAAAATAAAAAATCTCAAAAAATTGTTATTATTATTATATCACAGTTTAGTATTATTATATAGGAAATTCTTTTGTTTCTTAATTGTCTCCTGACATTTTTTTTTTTAATTATATCATATATTTAAAAAAAATGTCAGGAGATAATTAAGAAAAAAAAGAATTTCCTATATAATAATACTAAACTGCCATATAATAATAATCTTTCTTTGAAATATTTAGAAATGGTTTAACTCAATAAAGCACAGAAATGTTATTTGAGATTTTTATTTTCAATTTATCTGATATGAGATTTTTATGATATATTTTCATCTAAAAATTCAATTTCTATAAATATTTTCATCTAAAAATTCAATTTCTATAAATATTTTTATCTAAAAATTCAATTTCTATAAATTCAATTTCTATAAATTCAATTTCTATAAATATTTTCATCTAAAATTCAATTTCTATAAATATTTTCATAAAAAAAAGAAAAAAATTATGTACAGCAAACCTTTTAAATACAAGAAAAAAAAATTTGGAATATTGTAATTAGTAATCGAAACACCTTAACAGTCTGTAACTATCTTAACATATATTATATGTTGAGACAGTTACTGACTGTTAAGACAGACATTTTTTTCGTTTATTTGTAATTATCTATGCTATTGCAAAAATGCATGGGAAAGTACCAACTATAGAAAACTTAAAAATTTTATGGAAAGCAAAAACTCTCATGCAGGATTATATTTCAACAAAACTGTTAATGGAGAATCACTTTTAAAGAAACCTAATGTTTATAAGGAACTCGATGTTTATAAGCTTAATATATACCAAGTCATACTGTTTATGGTTATACATACCAAGGTAATACATGCCAAGTCATGTTTATGGTTAACATACATGGTAATACATACCAAGTCATGTTTATGGTTAAATCAAAACATGGTTTATCTCCTATATATATCTTTTATCTCCTATATATATCTTTTACTCTTACTTTATCTAAATTTCTCATAAATACTCCACAAAAATTGAAATCCATTTTGTGGAATATTTATGATAAATTCATTATTCTAAGATCTTATTCAAAACTCAGTTCATTTCAAATTCAATATCATGGTCGACTTCTTCGGTAAAATTTCCTTCAAAATATTATTAAAAATAAAACTCTTCTAAACTTCAAAAGACGATGTAAATGATTATTATTAGAAAAAAAAACTTTGAATTTAAATATCTCTTTTAAAACAAGATCAAAAACTAAAATAACCAAACTGAAAAAGTCATCATAACTCACTTCAAGTCATCACTAACAACTGAAAATTTGTCACTGCTCACTTATTTTTGTCTTGATAATCTGGTTTTTATTTCGCATTAAAATAAAAAATTTATTGTATTGTTTATTTTATTATCTTAGCATACTATTTATCGTTTGTAATATCTGCTTGATATCGTATTGTAATTTCTATTTTTTTAGTACTCATATTTTTCTTTGTTTGCAGGTGTTTCAGATATTTTATGCGAGGTTTTGTTTAACTCTAATTTATATTTTGAACCATAATTTTGGTTTCCATTTAATAATCAATTACTTTTTGTTTTTAAAATATTGTAAAAATTGAAAAAAAATTTTATAGTGGTTATTTTTTTTAATTTTAGTTACAAAAGCAATATTATAGGGCAGATTAAAATTTTGTGATTATTTTAATTTTCATATTAGTAATGAATGTTGCAATTTTCAACATTTATTATTCATGGGAGTATTAAAATCCAATCCCACAATGTAAGAAACTTTTGGAAAAAATTTTCCTACTGTAAATTTTTTACAATGCTTACACTGCTAATTCCAAAAATCTAAAAAAAAATTATGTAACCTCATTTGTTATAAACGTACTTTAAATATAATGTTTTCTGTTTCCGCGTCCTACAATTTTTTATAAAACTGATAAAAAACGTTTTGCATGCCTGTTATCAAATACGCATTTAAATTTTCATTCAAAACAAAATTTCTTTGAAAAATCTTTATTTAATACGCATTATTTAGTTCCATTTTTCACATTAAATAATTTTAAATAATTGCGAATTTATCTGATATGTTTTGCTATGTAATTAGATGTATTGTGGCGAAAAGTTGAGGGTATTTCATAAGATTGTGACAGGTATTTTGGATATCGTTTATAGCGTAATATTTTGGATGATAAGGACAAAGCATTGTAATTATCATCCAATATATTTTGATATTTTTATTTTTGATATTTTTTTCTATTTTTCTTGACATTGATACTTTGTAGCTGGATGGTTAAAAGGTAGAAGACAGGCAATTCTTTTTTCCGTTCCCAAAGTATGAAGTGCCACGAAAAAACATCACAATGGTTGTTACTTTTGTATGATAATTATTGCAAAGTAAGGAAAAGATATTGGGAGACAATCTTTTCAATATCTAGACATACCATCATTTGCTGCACCTGTCCCACATGACAACAACCTACTGTTACCACATTCAGCAAAAAATACAAGTATAGGTCTCATCATAGTTAAACATGAAGTATTTATTATACATTCATTTTTTAATTTAGTTTTGAATGCTACTGATATTTATGTTGAAGTTCCCGTATGTTTTTTTTTTTATTAGTTTACAAAGGAAGATGCAATGAATACTTCATCTCAAGAGTCAGTAAGTAACAGATACGAAAACGTGAAGGAACCTTTTGTACCAACAACAGTTTTTCAGCCTCACTTTCTAAACCTGAGCTTGTTAATTTAAATATGAGATTTAGGTATTTTTAAATCAAAAGCTGAATTTCTTTCCTAAACGCTAATGGAATAGAACCTATTTGACGAAGACTGCAGAACATGTGTTTATCAGAAACGACTTTTAAATTTTTGATTTTGAAAGATATTGAAATTGAAATTTTTTTAATGATTAATATTTTTGTAAAGGGTTTTGCCTTTTTACAAAAAATTGTAAAAATGCGACTGGTTAATTCAACAGCACAAAACAAAGTCTCAAACCAGTATTGCTACACAATGGAAACAAATATCTATCCTTTTTTTTTTCTCATTCCGTTAAGACCTTTCTAAAACAATTAACTCGCATTTTATAGATGAAACAATAGTATCTTGTGAATTACTTTTTTATAAATGTGAATTACTTTTTTATAAAGGTCTACTAAACTTGCACCAATCTTCTTTATTAATTTTTTATATTTTTTCTTGGCAGAGGCAACTCGTTGATGCAAAGCAACACTACGTTGATTAAAAGGAGATTCTTCTAAACTTTCTAACAATAAATTAATGTGAGTAAATAGTTCATCGTCTTTTGCTTCATTTTCACAGGGGTATTCTATTAATACATCTGCTTTAAATTATAGCTACTACATAATTTCCACCCAGGTAAAATTCTTATTTCTAATGACTCTAAGTGTTTTGCTAACGTTATAGATGTTGTAAGCCTTCCTAAAATAAAAAGGAATGTTTGAGATATGTAATGAGAATATGTTGAGAATGTGTTGAGAATGTGTTGAGAATGTGTTGCATTCTTTTACAGGCAGTAGTTATATATATCAATAACTAATTTACTTTTTACTTTCCTTTCATGCACTTTATAAACATTACAAGATTTGTCTTTTTTTTTCAAATCTTTTTCGAAACTAATGAAAATGACGATTACAAATGTTAAACTATTCTTTACAAGCACGCAACTCAGATCTCCATGAAATGTTTTGATGCGTATCAATGTCTCGCTCATGCAGTAAAAGAAAGATATATACATTAACAATTAATTAACTTTTTACTTTATCTTTATCTAGAATATGAAGTTTTATGATATTCTGACTTCAAAACTTTATCAACATCACATGATACCATTTTAATACTGAATAAAACATTCGCTATTTTTTATAATCTTATCATTGATAATACGTTTCAACTATACCTAATAATTAGATTTTATTTTGTTATTTTTTGTTATTTAGGTGTCCCAAGAAGACCTAACGGCCTTGTCACAGAGCACCACAGAAGTGCATTCAACTAGAAAGTTTACGCCTCCTTACTTACCGTGACGCAAAAATATGTCCAGAGTTCGCTTAGAACCTGCTTCTAAAGCAAGCGCTCGAACCACTGCGCCACGGCCGCAATTACCATTTATTAAAAACTAATTATAGTAATTCGAAAATGTAGAAGTCTTAATTACATAATTTATATAGAATAAATAAGTATATATCAGTTAAATTTTAATTATTCAAAATGTCATACGAGAAAACTCAGACATGATTCTAAAATTTTAACAAAATAACTATAAAGCCATTAAACTTTTATTATTGGAAAAGTCAGACAAGGTAACACATATACAAGTATATGAGCATTTGTCTGTTATTTTTCTATTTTTGTAAAGTTTTTATTTTTGTAAAGTTTTTATTTTTGTAAAGTTTTTATTTTTGTAAAGTTTTTATTCAGACAGTTTTTTCAGACTATTTACTTAAATAAAATATATTAAAACGCTGACCATGTTCATTTATTGAAAATGAACCAATAAATTTCATTCGTTTAACTTTCTCATTTTAATTTTATCAACACCCTAACTTTTTGCTGGGACAGGTGCTCATTATTTTAATATTTGTAATTGATTTTTTGGTACCTTACAATTTTTTTTTGGTTTAGGTCTCTAAAACCCTCATCTAAAGATTTACTAAGTTACTTATTTTTAACTTTTTCTCTTTTATAGACTTTGTTTCAATAGAAAAAATGTAAATTTAAAAATGGCAATTTTTACATTATTTCAATCGGTGTAAAACACATGTAAACATATATGTGTGTGAAAACCTAACCCTAGCTTACCACTTCAACCGGATTCCACCTCGGACCCTCCTGGGAAAAAAACTAGAAAGTACTGGGTTTCCAACTTATGTAGTGGAGAGTTTCCTTAGTTGGAAAACTTTTGGAACAAATATTTATTAACCAAAGATGGCTTAAGTATGAAAAGTATTATGATTTGATTAATACAAACAGACAACCCTAATATACTTTTAACCATAAATTTACTTAATTGATTGCACTGTTATTGAAAATCAATTTGTTTATGCAAAGATACCATTTTTTTCCAATCAAGGCAACTGGTTCCCTAAATGAGAACACTTTGAATCCTTAATCATGACAGGATATTTTTTTTTTAAAAAGCAACCGTAAAATCAATAAAAGTTGGTTTAAAATAATTTTTATCTTTACAGTGAAATTTTAAACAGTTCATTCAAAACTTATAATAGGATTAATATTACCCTAACAAAGTGAAAGTTTTTCAGGATGATATTAATCCTATTATAAAAATTGTATAAAAAATTGTACAAAAAATTGTATAAAAGCTTCAACTGTTTTGAAGTTCTCTTAATTTATTGATAAAAATCACTAAATAAAGTATTATTTTTGAGGTTTATGGTTGTTACTAAGTACTTTTAAATTGCACTTGAACTATTTCTACAACCCTTTGATTTTATTACTGATTAAGTAAGTAAAACTTTATAGTTCCAATCGAGGAAACTTTATTCTTTTTTGTTATATCACTGCAACATCATGCTCGCAGCAATCATAAGATAAGTTTGTATTGTTATTTTGCATTTTAAATCCAATCGAATTAAACACAAAAAACCGTATAAACTATAGCAGTATAGTTTACCTAGCGCAATCAATATAGTATGAACACAAAATTAGATCACCGAAAAAAAATGACGCCGAAAAACTCTAAATCAATGATGCACATGCATTTTTTAAGGAATAACTTTCAAAATCTGTCAAAAAGTAGAAAATACGCCGATTTACTAAAAAATGCAAAATATATCCATAATTCATTTTTTTTACAAAAATAAATGCAAGTGTAAGAACAAAAAGTTTTTTATTTGCAAAAATCCCGATATAACACGATCATTTTAAAAATGATAACATGTATTGGGGAAAGTTGGGTAATATGGGATAGTGGGTAATATGGGATACCCCTATTATCTACTTATAGGTCAGTGCTATAAAATATTTGTTGAATTTGAAACGAGGCTAATGTCAGGAGGTTACTTCCGCAAGTATAAGTTGTTCTCTTTCGAATTATATGCGTCTGAAAAAAGTCTTGCAAGTCTGAAAAAAGTCTTGCAAGTTTTCACCAGTGAACTTTACATAACATCGACTTTGTTACAGGAGGCCAAAATACTCTAAAAAGGTAAACTATCTTACTATATTCAGAATTTAATTAGTAACTGACCAATTATTAAACATAAAACACCTTTTAAGGTTTGTCCATTCCACGTGGTACATAAAAAAGACAAAATTAGAAGTGTGCCATATAACGGGGTAATATGAGGTACCTAAAAGGGGGTAATATGGGATACTATCCCATATTACCCACGTTATTTCCATTATTTTATTTTCATCTTATTATATTTTCAATGCTAATTCTGCTTTTATTGTATTGTCAGTATTGAGCTAGCCAGGAGTTTCATTGACATTAATTATTAGTCTGGGTGTGTTAAGTATTAACTTGAGATTAAAAAATAAACAATTTATAACCAATTTTGTTATTCATGATAAAAAAAAGCTAAAAAACCAACAACAGTTTCTTATTAGTATAAACCACCTTAAGATCCAACAGTTCTGTAAAAATGTTCAGAATTTTAAAGTGCATTAATTAAATAGACACTAACAACTTCCTTAAGTCATATTATTAGTCATAATGATAAATGTGTTAATTTTTAAAATTTCTAATGTGGATGAAAAGGGCATTACCACTGTCCAGTCCAATAATGCCAAAATAATAGCACTGAAAGGGAAAAAATAAGTTGGCCTCCTTTCTTCAGCTGAAAGAGAACGGTTGGTTACTACAATACTTTGCATAAGTGCATCTGGGACATATATCCCACCTATGTTTATTTTTCTTCGGCATTGCATGAAAATGGAGTTAATGGACGGCGCACGAGCAGGATTTACTTATGCCTGCCATTAGACTGGCTGGATTCAACTTGAATTGTTTACCCAATGCTCATACATTTCATTGATTGTGTAAAGCCTAGTCAGGAAAGCCCTGCTTTACTTATATTAGATGGTCATGCCTCACATACCAAGAATTTGGAGGCCATTAATTTGGGTAGACAACATTTTATAACAATTATCTGTCACCCACCGCACTGTCAAAACAAACAGGCGCAACAATGATGAGTGCGTTAATGGTTAATAATGACACTCCATGCATATACTGTACTGGCTTATTCTCGGAAGATGGCCAAGGAGAGCAGTGGGTCATGTGCCAAACTTGCAGAAAATGAGCCCACACAGAATGTGCAGGGGCTGATGAAGACGAATTTAAATGTGATTTATGCATTGACAGCGATTAAAACTGAAATATTCTTTTTTATTATTCTTTTCTTTTTTTTGTAATATTAAAGCTGTTTTTATTTTTTTTATAAATTTTTGTTTTGTTTCATTAATTTATAAGATCTTGCATAACTTATTACCATCCTTAGCTGACATTGATCAGGTGTCCCATATTACCCCACCCTTGAGGGTAATATGGGATACCCAAGCATTATCTGTTTATTAAATTTTCTCAAAGTGTATTGAAGCTTTTAGACTCTTTTACAGAAATGATATTTGATAACTATTGAAACTAACTGACTATTAGCAACAACATTAATTTTTAAAATTTCATTTTTATAGGTCGTTAAAATTAAGTATCCCATATTACTCCACTTTTCCCTAATTACTTGTAGCACTTTTACTTTTTATGAACTAAGTTAACAAAAAATAATTATTTTTTAAATTTTAACATTGAAGTTATAACTTCAAAATAATTTTAAGTAATAAAAAAACTATTATAGTACAATGGTTAGATTCAAAACTGTTCAAAAATGGTTTTTAGGATTTATTTCCAATCGCCATCATGTTTGAGTTATATCTGTTATCTGTTAATCGCCATCATGTTTGAGTAATAAATATCTGCTTTATATTGTTTTGATTTTTTAATGCGCTTATATTTATTGTAACATTACTTTTTATAAAATAAAAGCGAACATTTGTATAAAGTAATATAATAATTTATAGCATAGATATTCGTAAATAAATAAAGATTATAAATATTTATTGATAGCATTTAATCAAGGCAACAAAAAATCTAAATTTACAAGCTACACACTAAAACCTTACACCTCTGTTAGGATGTAGTTATTTATTTACGAGTAGTACTAATTTCGAATGCATTTAGATATTTCATCTAGTAATGAATTCCAAACGTTTTATTAAATCTCATCTTTTGAGGTTTTAGAAAACGCCAGAATTAAGGAAGTAGCAGAAAAACTTTGAAGGACACAAAATGTATGCATTATGTAAACAAACAAACCCTTTCTTTTAGTGTTTTTATTAAATATACTAAACAACAATTACAATTTCCTTTTTATTTGTATATCATTATAGGAGATTTCAAGAATAAAGAAACTCAAAGAACGTAACAATATTTTTGATTTATTTTTTTTGTAGGCTTTTTTATTATTATATAAATATATTAAATAAAAATTGAAACAACGATATAAATTTGTTTTTAAAATATTAATTTTAAAAAACTATTTAAATTGTTTACAAGCATAATTTAATAAAACTAAAGTGTATTAACTAGTAGCTATGCACTTTCAGTGTAACTGAAGCAATTTTTGAACAACTTTGAAACCCAAATTTCTCAGATAGTAACATATCCTGGATTATAGCTGTTCAACATTATTATCAATCCAGTCATCCGCGAGCACTTGTTGGGTACAAATAACTCAAAAATCTTTAATAGGACAAGTTTCTGGATCATTTGCTGTATTAGTCTCTTTTGGTATAATTGATAATTTTTATGCTTGTTGCAAATGGAACTTGATTATACACACAATTAGATTCTTTCTTGATAACTATTATGTTTAGGTGGATTTAAAAATGTGGATAATATTAATTTATTAATATACACTTATGAACCTTAATCGTAATTGGAAATAATTATTTACCAATTAGGAATAAAATTTATAGTTGTGTCACTATAATTATAATGCTATTTTGAAGTAGCTCTTGCCACTAACAAAAAAATAAATATTATTATAATCTTTTAATAACCACTCTTTTATTCGCTTATTTTGTTCGCTTATTTTGTTCGCTTATTTTGTTCGCTTATTTTGTTCGCTTATTTTGTTCGCTTATTTTGTTCGCTTATTTTGTTCGCTTATTTTGTTCGCTTATTTTGTTCGCTTATTTTGTTCGCTTATTTTGTTCGCTTATTTTGTTCGCTTATTTTGTTCGCTTATTTTGTTCGCTTATTTTGTTCGCTTATTTTGTTCGCTTATTTTGTTCGCTTATTTTGTTCGCTTATTTTGTTCGCTTATTCACAATAAACAACTTATTGATGAAGAGCGGTATGCCAGGCCGTCTATAATAAAAATACACCCTTTACCTTTTAAATGAATACAATCTGTACCTTTTAAATTATCTGATGGCGATAAAGAGATTTTAACTATTGAAATTATTAGCGGAAAAAATATATAATTTTAAGCCGCTGCTATTGCCCATCTGATGGTGGCGCAATTAAAAGTTTAATAATTTTTTAATTAATGATAAAAAAAGATTTTCACGAAAAAAAATTAAATTATTTAATTGGCGATTTAAACTTAAATTTTTATGAATTTTACATAAATAGCAACATTAAAAATTTTTAAAACGATTTGTTTGAAAATGGAGCACTTCTTTTAATAAATAAACCTACAAGGATAACAACAAAATCAGCTTCACTAATAGACAATATTATTACAACCAATATTTTAAATAAATTTCCTAAAAACGGAATTATTAAGAGTGATTCATCTGATCATTTTCCCATTTTTTTCTCTATTAATAGAACTACTGAATTATTACCTCTTCAAAAACAAATAATTATAAAACGACTCATAAACAATAATAACATCTACTTATTTAAAGAGCAATTATCTTTGATAATTTAATTATTTTTGATAAATTAATTATCTTTGATATATTAATTATCTTTGATAAATTAATTATCTTTGATAAATTAATTATCTTTGATAAATTAATTATTTTTGATAAATTAATTATCTTTGATAAATTAATTATCTTTGATAAATTAATTATCTTTGATAATTTAATTATCTTTGATAAATTAATTATCTTTGAGAAATTAATTATCTTTGATAAATTAATTATCTTTGAGAAATTAATTATCTTTGATAATTTAATTATCTTTGCTAAATTAATTATCTTTGATAAATTAATTATCTTTGATAATTTAATTATCTTTGCTAAATTAATTATCTTTGATAAATTGGAGTCTAATTAGTACTACTGAACCAAACAATATGTACAACTTATTTTTTAAAATATTTTATGAAATTTACGATGTAAATTTTCCAAAATGCGAGATTTGTAAAATAAATAAAAATGTAAAATCGCCATGGATAAGGGAGGTTTTAGAAAAACAAAACAAAAACAGTATATTAAATACCTAAAATTTAAAACTAAAAAAATTTAAAATAAATACTCTTTAAAACTTATGCAAAACAATTTGGAAGACAAAAACAAAAAACCCATAAAAAAATTACTACACCAATTTATTTAAAAAATACAAAAATGGTTCTAAAAAAGCGCGGAAATCCATAAATAAAATCATCAGTAATCATAAAATAAAAATGTGCTCTCTGCCCAAAGTTATTGAAAAATATATATTGAAAAATAAATATTTCTCATCAGTTGGACCAAACTTAGCTAAAAATATTCTTATTGTCACTAATTTAGCAAGTGACACTCCCTCTTCTTTAAACTCTTCTCTAAATATTTTTGAAACAGCATTTGAAGAATTTGAATTGGCCTACAAAATGATTAAACTTAATAAAGTGGTTGGACCAGACAATATTAATAGAAATATTGTTATTGGTTCTTCTGACACCATTAAAAATAATCATTTTAAAACTCCTAGTTACTCAACTAAACAAGCAATATTTCTAGATGCTCTCAAAATAGCTTTAGTGACTCCAATCTTTAAAGGAGGTGAACTAACTAAACTCAATAACTATCGCCCAATTTCAGCTCTCCCTGTTTTTCAAAAGTTTTAGAAAGAATTTTGTATAATAGAATATATAACTATCTACCTAAAAATAAAATATTATACAACAACCAATTTGGATTCAAAAAAAATAATTCTGCGGAACATGCAATACTTCAACTTACTTGTATTACAAATTCATTTGAAAAATCACAATATACTCTATGCATCTTCATAGACTTATCAAAAGTTTTTAACACTATTGATCACGAAATTCTTTTTAAAAAGCTACAACTCTATGGAATCACAGGGAATGTATTATTATTATAAAAATACTTAAAAAATTTTTAAGTTTTTTTATAAGGTTTAAAAAACCGGAAACAATTTGTTAAAATTAATTCAACTTCATCATCAAAAAAACAAGGATCCATGCTAGGACCATTACTTTTTTTAATTTATGTTAATGATCTCTATAAAGCAAAAAATTTGACAACAATTATGTTTGCTGATGACACAAATCTTTTTTTAACTGACAATAACTTACCAACATTATTAAACAAAATGAATAGTGAAATCATTAAAACTTCTAACTGGTCAAACAAACTATCAATAAATATCGAAAAAACTAAATGGATTCTCTTTTACCCAGCTTCAAAAAAAAATCTTCTTTCGAATATACCTTCCTTGTATATTGATAATACTGAAATAAAGAGAGCTAAAGTTACTAATTTTTAGGGTGTTTACTTTGATGAAAACCTAACATGGAAAAATCATGTTAACACCCAAAACAATAAAATTGCTAGAAGTATAGGAATGCTATACAAATCAAGACCTTTTTTAAATAAATGTACTTTAGTTCAACTATATTACTCATTTTATCATTGCCATATTAGTTATGCTAATCGAGGAGTTTTTTTAAGGTAAAAAATAGTTTTGAAATATTTTGATTTTACTCATGAGTGGAATTACAACACATTCAAAAGAAAACTTAAAGAGATAATTTTATCTATCGACAAAATACTCTTATATTTTTAATTTTTATAAAGTAAAATTTTTAAAATTCAATTCTTAGTATTTATTAATATGAATGTTATATATATAACAATATATATATATATAAATATATATATATATATATATATATATATATATAACAATATATATATATATATATGTATATATATATATATATATATATATATATATATATATATATATATATTTATATATATATATATATATATATATATATATATATATATATATATATATATATATATATATTTAACACAATAAATGTAACGAATGTTATATTGACCCTGAGGCAGAGGCAATTCTACGAATATAATGGGGGGGGGGGGGAGGTGAATCCTTATAATGTACCGACTGGCTTCTCAGTAGGGTTTCTCAAACGAGATCCCGGGATCCCGTTTTTCCGGATCCCGGAGGTAAAAAACCATCCTGTTATCCCAGGATTTCAATGAAATTTCCCGGGAACCCCGGTAATTTTTTTAAACTTATTTTAAACATTTGTAAAGATATTAGAAATATTATAACTCAAAATTTGAGTACTAATTATTTCCTTTTCCCTTATGTAATGAAATTCTATAAAAATGAGTAAGATGTATTATAGAGGGTAATTAAATCACCAATATTTCGCAGTTTTGGTTTGTGTGTAAGATAGATAAAATATTATTATAGAGTTTGATTTATAAATAGATTTGACTTACTTATTTGAATTTTATGTTGTAACTTAAAGCATAAAAAGCTTAAATAAACAAACCAATCAATTTATAAATCAAATTCAATAACAATACTTTATCTATCTAATAAATAATCACAACTGCAAGAAATCACAATAAATAAAGTGGAATCCCTGATATGTTAAATATAAAATAACCACGGACAAGTTACAAGTACTTGTACTCACTTGTACGTGCAAAAAAAAGTAATTAGTTACGTTTTTGTTTTTTTTGTTTTTTTTAAACATCTTCTCTTCCAACAAGGCTGCAAGCAGCCACTAATTAAAGTTGGAAGTTACTGAAAGAGAAAAGATGAAAATTGTAGAGCAAGATAACGATTGACAGACGATTTAAAAGATTGCAAATAATATAAATTAAGAAAGCAAGATGAAGGAAGCGAATTCCAAAGAGCTGATGTTCGCGGAAACTAGACGAATAAGCGTTTTTAGAGCACTTAGGAACAGTCACAGAAAAAAGGATGAGACTTAACTGAATGACGAGTAACACGAGAATGAATTTAAGTAGGTGGCACAAAGACGCTAGCTCTTTAGAGCAGTGCCCATAATAGTATTTGTAGAAAAGAGAAAGAGAAGCAACATTACGACGATGTGATAATGGTTGGAGGTTGGCTGCAAGAGCAGGTCCAACTATGTTTACAATGCATTTTTGCACCTTGTCTAAAAGAGAAAGGGCATCATTAGAAGATCCGCCCCAGATATGGCAACATTATTCCATACAAGGCCGGATTTGAGATTTATAGAGATAGAGAATAGAATCCGAAGTAAGAAAGTGACGAGCTCGATAAAGAGATGCAACCTTAGTAGATGCTAATTTTGCAACTGATTTGATATATGGTTTCCAAGAAAAATTGGAAGTAAGAGTTAATCCTAGAAGATGAAGAGTAGGTGACTCATCGAGTACATCACCGTTCATAAATATAGGAAGATCTAAATTATTGCGATAACGATTGGTTGAAAAAAATTGAGTTTTATCTGAATTAAAGTTCACCAGCCACTGTGAGCTCCATGCTGTAGCAGAAGTGAGATCTTTTTCAAGCTCAAATGCCCCCTCCAAGCAATCAGAGGGTGTTGGTTTCTTATCACGACAAGAATAAAAGGTAGCATCATCAGCAAACAATAATACCTTAGATGTGAGAATATCTGGAAGATCGTTAATGTAAATTAAAAAGAGTATAGGGCCAAGGATAGAACCTTGAGGAATCCCTGAAGTTAAAGAATAAGAAGAAGAGTTTTGTCCATCAAAGACAACTTTTATTCTACGATTGGAAAAGAAGTATTCAATAATTTTAAAGATGTTGCCGGATACACCATAAGAAGAAAGCATACGGAGAAGACCAGCATGCCACACTTTATCAAAAGCTTTTGAAATGTCAAGAGCGATGGCCTTAACCTCTCCACCTTCATCTGATGCACGATAAAACCTGTCAGTTGTTACTGTTAGCAAATCAGCTGTAGAACGAGAAGATCGAAATCCATATTGATGGTCAGAAAGTAAGTTATTAGATTCAAGATGAGAGCTTAAGTGTTTGTTAATTAAAGATTCAAAAACCTTGCTTGTGATAGGAAGAAGACTTATGGGACGGTAGGTAGACAAATCAGATTATTCTCCTGAATTTTTGAAGATAGGGATAACAGGTGCCGCTTTCCAGCGGGCTGGAAAACAAGACTCTGATAAGCACTTGTTAAATAGTTTTGAGAGTATAGATGATAGCTCCGGAGAACACTTCTGCAAGACAATAACAGGTATGTTGTCCGGGCCACAAGTTATAGAAGAGTCTAGGCAGGAAATCACTTTAGATACAGATGCTGGAGTGATATGAACGTTAAACAAAACCTTTTTACAATTGTTTCTAGCAGTAAAAAACAGACGTCTTTTTTCTGGAGAACTGTTTTGCTGATAAATGTGGAAGTAACGGTTTTGATTGGCAATCGCAGCAGCATAGTGTGAGGAAAACCATGAAGGAGAATGAGGAATTGTCGAGAGGGAATTAAAGATTCCATGCCAGCCTGAATCCACGAAGTTATGTAAGAAGCACATTTATTGACAGGAAGACGAAAGATTTCTACCCAAGGGCCATCACGAAGAAAATCACGGAAAGAATCCCAGTCAGCTTTACTGTAGTTGTAAGAGGTTCGATAATAGGGGGATTCAGGTGATGAAGAAGAATGAGATATTAGTTTTAGAGAGATCAAACTGTGATCAGAAGCAACTAATGGTGAATGTGGAGAAACTGAGCACTGACTAGGATCAAAAGCAAGACATAAGTCGATTAGAGAAGGTAGATGATTCGGGTTGTCAGGAAAGCGAATTAGAAAGTTGACTATTTGAGTTAGGGATTGAGAAAGGCAAAAGTTGTGGGCTTTAATGCCTGCAGAGTCACTGAAACTAGAGCCAAACCATTCAGAGTCGTGAGCATTAAAGTCACCGACAACAAATATATTAGCTGATAGATAAAGAGAGAGGGCTTGGTCAATATGATCAGTAATAACATTAAAAAGAGTGCAGTCTTGAGATGAAGGAGAGCGATATAGAACAAAGAGAAAGGCAATAGAGTGAAGTGGTGCTAAACGAAAGCACATGAAAGAATAGTCTGTGGATTCAAACCTAGTTTCACGACATATCGGTGAATTCTTACGAACGTAAATGCCTAGGCCAAGCATGTGACTATTGGAGTCTTTACGAATTAGTGAAAGATAACCGTCAACACTAAAATCACAAGATGAGACAGCTAAACTCAAATTAGTCTCACAAAGAGCAAGTAGGTCTGGTGAACTTTGTAAGAGATAAGACTCAACAGAAGAAAAGTTACTTCGAAGACCACGAATATTAGTGAATAATAGGTTTAGAGAACTTGGTGATGATGATGGTTTTTTGTGTTTTATAGTTTTTGGTACTTAATTTATTTTTAAATTAGATTGAAAAACTTGACTCAAAGCATAGATAGTACTCAGAACACCGTTTAATAGCCCAAGCAATTGCCTCATTACTGCTAATAAACCCTAAGCCGTAACAAAGGGCTCCAAATGTGGCCTTCGCAATGCACACCAAAAGTACAAACAGGGACTCCATCCATGCGCAACATGGCACTGTTAATACTTTGATATTTTTCAGCTGTTGATGGAATCAGCTTCTCTGAGAGGTACCACAGAATTCGGGAAACCTGACTACCAGCCGGCCTCAGAACCATAAAACTGAGTTTTAGAGCTGTACCCTCATTAGGAGATAATATAATGAATTGCCTAGTCATAAAAACAGAGACACAAGCAAAACCCATGCATTGAGTCAAGAAGATCCAGCATTCAACATCCTAAATTGGAAACAATGTATTAAAAATACATCTGCGCCAGTCTAATAGATGAAGAAGGGGTGCGAGGCTGGTCAACCGATAGAATCTGTTTACCCCTTAGTAATAGGATAATAAATATACCGCATCATGTCAAGTAAATCTAAGGCATGGCAAAATTTACCCCTTAATAATATGGTAATAAATATACCGCATCATGTCAAGTAAATCTAAGGCATGGCAAAATTTTACAAAAGAAAAAACATAAAGTCTGCCACTTGTAATATATGTAAAACAACAATAATGTGTCAAGGATTTTCAACAAGTTGTCTTCTTCTTCGTTTAAAAAGTCTTCACAAAGAAGTCGAAATTGAAGTAACGAAAAAAAGGCTAAACAGAGACGCAAATTTTGAAGTTAGAAATGCATAACCTAAAATTACGTCATTTATTAAAAAAGAATCTAAAGAAGAAATTGTTTCAAAATTGGCGGCTGTAGATGGCTTTTCTATTAATGCTATTGCAAAATCTGAATTTATAAGAAAATCTTTATCTGATAAAGGAATGTTATTGCCAAAAAAACCCTTTGCATGTAATGAATTTTGTAAAAAGTCAATACCATCTAGCAAAACAAGGAGTGGTTAAGGAAATTACTGTGCAAATTCAAGGTGGCTCAAGATTCTCTATTTCAATGGACGAATACACATCTTTAAAAAATTGTTGTTATTTGAATTTAAATGTGCATTCATTAATTAGACTTTGGAACTTGGGCATGATTCGAATAGTTGGGTTAGGGTTAGGGTCACTTCCA
Organism: Hydra vulgaris; assembly: GCF_038396675.1. NCBI lineage: Eukaryota > Metazoa > Cnidaria > Hydrozoa > Anthoathecata > Hydridae > Hydra > Hydra vulgaris. Next base: position 68,349,798 of record NC_088922.1, on the reverse strand, counting down.
GCTGAAAAATTTATTGATATGGTTGAAAATAAAATATCCGAATTTTTTTTATCTACAAAGAAACATATAATTTCTAGTTTATCTGACAGTGCATCAGTTATGAAAAATATGGGAGATTAAGAGGAATGGAACATTAACTTTGTTATGCACGTGGGCTACATTTAGCAGTTTGTGATGTTCTCTACAAAAAAACTAGTGATTTCAAATTCATCGGGCAGTGAGTGTAATGCATCAGACGTTAGAATTTTGATGAAAATAATAGTGAAGTTGAAGAGTCTGAAGAAATCGACAACTTCAGTGGATTTACAGTCAAGCCAAACCACAATGTATTAAATTTACGAGACGTTGAGATCACTGACAAATTATTAGACCACATAAGTATTGCACAAACAATTTAAAAGGTCCGGAGAATTGTATGAATATTTCGTAAATCACTCAAAAATGAAATTCTACAAAAATACGTGAAAATTACATACAATAACTCAAGTTAATACTGGATGTAAAGACAAGCTGGAATAGTCTTCTTGCAATGTTGGAGCAATTTATTGCATTAAAAACATGTATATTAAAAGCATCGATAGATTTTAAACATAATAATATTAACAATATTTCCGAGGATGAATATTTAGTGGTGCAGACTGTAGTAGCGGCGTTACAACGAATTAAATTAAGAATTGAAAGATTTGGCCGACGCAACGCATCTCTACTTGATGCAGAGGGTGTATTAGGGTTTATATTAGATGTGTGCGCAAAAATAAAGATTGTTTTTTGGTTAAAATGCTGCAGTATGTGAAACAGAGAGTTGTTGAAATAAAAAATAGCAAGTGATATTTACAAAAAAATGTAAAAAATCTATTCCATATTACTATCGCTGTATGACTCGAGCTTTAATTGTTCATTTGATAATTTATCATTACCTTCCTTGGGATGGTTATTACCATAATTGTTTAAACTATTTCATTTGCAAAGATCTATGAAAATTACACTAGCTTTATTGCAGAAACATCTTTTTGTGTAATTACCACGCCAATAATAGTGAACAAAATAAAGGACCGAATTTGGTGCAGCAGGCTATTCCATCTAAACTATCGCAATAGAACCTTAATCATTAAACCAACAATTTCCAAAATAAACTTGGTGGATTAATAATTGCTATATGTGATCATTTTTGTATAAAAGCTTTATATTTTGCTCTTTTCGTGTGCTGCAGAAACGTTACAATATTCGACGGTAAAGTTTCCTCGCTAAAATTACCACTTTTAAACAATGTATAGCGAGCTACATTAACTGATTGAATCAGTTAATGTAGCTCGTTACACATTATTTATAACTGGTGCTTTTAGCGACAAAACAAATCAGTCTTATTCGTTTTGTTCACGCCATTATAAATCACAGACGTATCATTAGAAAGAGCTCTAATAAGGTACTTTGAAGGCGAGAAAAATTATAAAAATCAAACAAATCTAAAAAAGTTTATAAGGTTTTAAGTAACAAAATTTTTGATATATGGATTTGTTGAAGAAACTCTGGTCAAAATTAAGTTTTTCTGAACCTAACTGTAATAACTTTGTCAACTCTTATTAAAAGGCCTATAGTTTGGCCTCAAAAGAAAGTATTAAGAGTAGGCTACAGATTTAAAATAGTTCTTAGCAACAGGGCGGAATTCACTGGCTGAAGGAGGGGGGGCACTGAATCACCATTCGTGCTGTCAATAAAATTTATTTTGTTTAAACTTATTTTATCGAAATTTGTAATTTTTAAATACAAGAAACTGTTATAATTTGTTTCCTGACCACTGTTAAATATGAGAGGTTTACTATTGAGTTAAGGGTGTTGTGATGGTTTAACACAGCATATCATTAAAAATGACTAATTAATGTAAATATTTTTATCTTTATTAAAATGAGTAAATTTAATATAAAATACCTAAATTATATTTCACTACTTTACAACAAATACTAGTGGTTTACACATTGACTTTAGGGTGAAGGGCCTGTGCCCCCTTCTTTTCCCTCACCTTTCCAACTTAAAAAATGTTATTAGTAACAAAAACTTTTTACTAATAATTTTTTTTAATAAATTCAAATTGATATTATTTAAAATAAGAGAAATTAGTATAAAATTTATAGTAAAAATTATTAGTGAAAATAAATAAATTGTTTTGAATTGTAATTAGTTTGTTTTAGCTTTTAGTAAATGATTAAAAATTTAAACTCCAATAATGAAACTTAATACTCATTGTTAATGGTAGAACCAATGAGAATGTAAGCTAAAGTCGTCTATCAAAAAACTTAAAGTCACACCACTTGTAAATGCCTTTTGCAAGTCATGCCACTTGCAGCTCCTAATTTGCATGTCACACCATTTGGGGGTAATTACTATATATTTTATGAAGTCTTGTAGATGTTGTCTCTTCTTTGAGTAACTTGTTAACTGTTATCGAGACATAACTCTTATATTGTAAATTCAAAACATCTTCTCATATCTTGAACAAGACTTTATTATGCAATAAAGCATAAAAAAGTCTTGTTCAAGATATGAAGAAATTATCAATGGAGCATAAATTGGTTACAGATTCTAAAATATTTGGGATGAGAAGATTTCCTAAAAAATTGCCTCTTCTGAAAACAGTGCTCCTGAATTATTTTTGTAATTTTTAATTGTTTGCAAAACATCTTTTACCATCTGGATACCGACCACATAGTCTAAACTACCATTTTCTGCTGATACATAAAATATTTGTATCCAGGATCCAGTAAGTAGTTTTCCAAATACAACTAGCATGCACATTTGCTTTATGGCATTTGTATTACAAAAAGCTGCTTGCTTTAATTTGACCCTAGGTTTCGCAAATTTTGGTTATGCCAAGATAGTTTACTGCAGCTCTGTCTGACATTGTGTTTAATTTATTTGAGACGATCAAACTACAACAGTTCTCAAAATTAAAAAGTGAAAATTCTGAAGAAATAGAAGCCGTATGATCTATTGCTTCACATATATAATTTTCATAATCATCAGTTGCCACTCCAGGTAACTAGTCAAGAACAATGACTTTACATTAATTCTTTGATGTTAAGTGTATGTTGTTAATATGAACATCTTCTTGATTTGTGTCATTAAATCCAAGAGTAAAATTACTATTATTGACAGCCCATACTGCTACCTGTAGATCTGATATACTGCCAAGCTCAGGAACTATTTGCTCAACAGTACTACGCTGAAGAATATCCAAAACTTAACACCAAAATATTGTATAATTTTCTCAAGTAGAAATGGAATGTTACCTGTAGGCACATTAGACAATAACATGGTATAAATAACAGCCTAGTTAGTAATGTATAAATTTTGTTGTCACCTGATCTAAATGCAACAATTGTACATGTGCAATCACCCTAGTCCAATTGGATTGGATCATATCATTTTCTAACATAGCGATTGCAATTTTATTTTCTCTAGTTAAATTAAACAGTATTATGTTTGAGCATAACTCATCTTAAATTTTCTCTCTCTTTAACATTTCTTGCCTTTCTTGTAATTATGAGATTACAAATATGTTTATTATAATAATATGTTTGTAATTTTTGCTTTAGGTCTCTAACTTCTCCTCTTAAAGCTTTAATATCTTCTTTTTCTTCTAAAACTTTGCCTGAAAACATTTAATTTATATAGCATACTTTTTTCTAAATTTTATAGAGGTACTAACTAACTTTGAAGACAAATCTAACAAACTAGTTTTTAACATTTTTTTACTTTGGAATAAGTTTTTCTTATAATAACGTTTTTTCTCTAAAATAAATTTTTCATATACCATATTATATATTATATGGCATACAAAAAATTTTGCTTGTTGCGTTTTCGTGTTGTTGACTTGCTTAAAGTGGAGACTTTTTAATATAAACAAATGGAATACTCGCTGGTTTCAGTATATACATCGACTATCTTATAGCCTGCTGCTACAAGGGAGTGCTGCTACATCGACTATCTTATAGCCTGCTGCTACAAAGAAGTACCGTTACATCAACTGAGGGTTTGGCACGCGGCAGCAATATTTTTTTTAATTATTATTTCAATAAATATTTGTAATATTTAAAAAGCCTCCACTGTCGAGAGCACAACAAGCGAAAAAATAAAATGATTTAACGCCACTATTCTGCAACATTACCAAAAAAAATATATGGCATAATCAAATCGTCAGAAATAACCATTAAAATGAATTAAACATACATTCATTTTTTTTTAACTTAGCTAAAGAAATTTGTTTACTAATTTTTATATTAGGTTTTCATTATACCGTCAAAAATAATTTCTACGTCAAAAATTCTAAATAAAGTGTTTGTATAAAACGTTCTGCAAAATGTTTTGAAAGAAGCCGAATGAAATCGAAAGCACAAGATAGACACAACTTTGGGGGTCTATATTAGCCGCTTGGGACACTTTTAGAATGGGACCTTTTTGTTTTAGATTCTAAGACACTTAAAACGCAAGTTGGTCAATTTATAACTTAGTTACTCGATGTGTCTAACAAAAGTGATTGGATTTCATGCCACATTTCCAAATAATAAGTTCAAAGTAATGGTTTTCATTTTTTTACTAGTTAAAACTCTGCGGCCGTGGCGCAGTGGTTAGAGCGCTTGCTTTATAAGCAAGAGATCCAGGTTCAAAACGACCTCTGGACTTATTTTCGCGTCATGGTGAGGAAGGAGGCGTGAACTTCCTGGTTAAATGCACTTCCACGGTGCTCTGTGACAAGACCGTTAGGACTTCTTGGGGCACCTAAAAAAAAAAAAAAATACTAGAAAACTTAAAACCATTATTAAATTTGTATTAATTTTAATAAGTTTTCCAGTATTAAACACATATATTTGATTAGTTAATTAAGCATATTTTATTTAGTGAATTAAGCATACACTTTACTTTAGTATCTTTGTTTTGCTCTGAACATCTGTTCAAAATATCTTTTTAATTTCATTTTTTTATCTTTTCTCTGTTCCGAATTTTTTCCTTTTTTCACTTGGGCTTGCCAGCTCGGTCTAGTCCTTTGATGAATATTTTTGCATTTTTCTAAATTAATCACATATGTGTGATTAGTTAATTAAGCATATTTTCTATAAATACAATTTTTATATCTCCGTACCAGTGCAATACCATAACATCTCAAAATTACCTATTATGATAAATTCATTATTAAAGTTTAAAGTTGAATTCATTATGGAAATAACAATACATTATAAGGAAATATTTTGTTCAATTAAAAAATTATAATATTAGAAAATTGTACAATAAGAAAATTTTTTGTTCAATTGAAATGTTCAATTATGAGATGTTATGGTCATGGACTGGTACAGCGATAAACATACATGTACAAGGTGGCAATTTTTGATTTCATTTTCCCTGACTAAAATGAAATTTCTCTGACTAACCGATGCAAATTTAAAAAATGTAGCAATAGAAAGGCAACAAATAAAACTTAGACAACTTTACCCAAACAATAAAAGTTGTCCTACATTAAACTGTTTACGCTAAATTATTAAACATTTTTAAACGAAAAAATTAAATTTTCACTGACTTTTTCACATAGTTTGCTTTTCCAGGTAGCTGGCCACCCTTATATACAACAAAATAATTAGCTGGAACAAAAAAAAGACACAATGCCTAATCATTGTGCCCCATTTTTATAAAATCGTAATATTCAAACATCTTATTAAAAAGAATTTTTTTATTTTATATTTATTTAGGTGCGCCAAGAATTCTTTATGGTCTTATCACAGAGCACCGCGGACGAGCATTTAATTGGAAGTTCACGCCTCTTTCCTAACCGATATTGCAAAACTTGCCCAGAGGTGGGGTTTGAACCACGGATTCTTTGTTTCTGAGGCAAGTGCGCTACCACTGCGCCACGACTCAAGAAATTAATGTTTAAATGTTACAACACTGTTACAACAGTGTTATAGCAATTTAAAACATCTTGAAATATTTCAAAAATGTTTTCTACCATTAACATCCTTTGTCATTGAACTGCTTTTAGACATTTCCATTTATATGCAAGATTTTTTTTTTCTCTTTGTTTTTACAATTAGAAGCTGGGACTAAGGAAGCTGCAACTGGGAAACTGGGCCTTGAAGCAATATACATACTATTATGATTATCTTAAAGAAAAATTAAAACAAAAAAATTTATTATTTTTTTAGGCTGCCTTAATCATTTTTATAATTTTAAATACTTTTTTTTGGCAATATCGCAAACGTTTTTAAGAAAAATTCGCAATGATTTTATATCATAAAACCGTTGTAAGATTTTTATAAAAGTCTAACTAGAAATATTCAATGATTACTACATTAAAAGTGTATCAAATATGAAGTGTAAAGATATAATATTTTTCGTGAAATACTCACAAGCAATTTATTTACAAAAAACTAACTACATGACCTCGACAAATTTGCCTCTTTCGTTGCGTTGCCACCCAATGTGCACAAGGATGTCCATTGGACGTACCAAATGAAACGAGTTTCGTTCGTCCATTTCGGACCTCTAAAGTACGTTCATGGACGTCCAAAAAAGTCCGTTCGGAGGTCTACAGACACAATTGGACGTCCAACGGACGTCCAAAATTTCTACGTTCATTCAACGTTTTTTCAACGTTGAATGAACTCCGTTCATTCACCGTTATTCAGTTTATTCTCATACCGACTCCATTTCTAACAACTATAAAAAATGAAGTCTTGATAATATCAAGACTCCATTTTTTAAAGTGGGAAAAAAACAGATTTTATTTCTTATATTATGAGAAATGAAGTCTTTTTTTTCCAACACGGCCTAAATTTGAATATACGCGTGTTTAGGCATTCAACACGTGTGGCAACCCTCATTGGGATAATAATAAGGTTATTGAATAAATAATTAAAACCCAGCATTGAAACAAATCATTACAAAAAAATAATAAAAATAATATTTTTGACGATATTAATATATAAATACAATCTAGCGAAAACATTAATTTTTGCTTGTTTTAATGTCGCCAATGGCACACTCGATGTTACTTGCATCATAAACAATTACGCCACCAACAATAGTACCTAAAAAAATAATATATATCACAAAGTTATCTATCAATCAAAGAGTTTGTCTTAAAAAACCAAAAATAAATGATAAAATTCAAAAGCAAAGTAAAGAAACTTTACTTTTGAATTTGATTTCCGAAAAGTCAACAAACAAAAAAACATACACAATAAAAATTTATATTAAAATACTTATTACTAATTTTGGAAAGTCATACATAAAAAAACTAAATTAAAATAAAAAACGACCGCAAATATATTTGTAAATAATGAATTGGAGAAATGAGCAATATACTACTGTTACACGTTCTGCTCTTTACTGTTAACAAAAATGTTTCAGTCTTATATAAGATGCAATAGCTACAAACTCGTATTCAATGCTCACCTTTTATGCATTTTTAATAAGGAGTGACCTTTTCTTCCAACCTCGCTAAATAATGCCTGTTTTCCATGATAGCATTCAAGACATTTTTAACTGTTTTCCGTGGAGTCGCTCATCCCACTCATTTGTAGAATACACTAACATAGTTTATAAATAAATATATACATATATATATATATATATATATATATATATATATATATATATATATATATATATATATATATATATATATATATATATATATATATATATATTTATGTATATATATATTAGTATTAGTATTAAGAATTGCTGTAACTGGTGTGAGCCAGTGAGTGTGGTATTAACACACTATGACAGCCGATTTGCTTGATTGCTGCTCATCCAGCAATCAAGACCTGCTTTAAAACTGTTTACTGATTGTGCTTTAACCAACTCGCTTGGTAAGCTATTCCACAAATTAGCCGATCTATTAAATAAAAGGTTTTCACGACAGGCTTGCTTAGTGATTTCTTTGACATATTTAAAGCTTTGACCTCTCGTTTGAGTTTGTTGAATACTATTTTTTTTGATTGTTTCCAAATCGTTAAAACTGTTGAATAATTTAAAAAGTTGAATCATATCTCCTCGTTGCCTCCTTTTTGTCAAGGTAGTCAAGTCAAGAGCTTTTAGACGATACTCATAGTTGATTATTTTAAGTGATGGTATTAATCGAGTTGCACGATGTTGGACTCTTTCTAATAACTCAATTTCTCCCTTTCGAATAGGTGACCAAACTTGTACTGCAAACTCTAACAGTGGCCGCACAAAAGGAACATAAAGTATTCTCAGCAGTCTAATATCTAAGCAAACGAAGCATTTTCAAATCCGACCCAACATTTGGTTGGCTTTGCCTACGCATTTTATAACATGATTTTTCCATTTCAGATTGCTTGAGAAGATTACTCCAAGATCACTTTCAGATTCTGTTATGTTTAACTTTTGATCATTGATATAAAGGGGTGATTTTTTGTTATTCCGGCCAAAATGCATGACCATACATTTTGAAATATTAAATTTCACAAGCCAGTCTTGAGTCCACTTAAAAGCTAAATCAAGATCTGATTGCAAAGTAAGAGTTGATGCACTGGAAAGCATTTCATTCAAAATTTTGGTGTCATCTGCATACAGCTTGGTTAGATTTTTTAGAGTTTCAGGCAAATCGTTTATAAATAGTACAAACAAGAGTGGTCCAACTGCTGACCCTTGTGGCACACCACTGGTAATTTCTGCCCAAGAGGATACATTTTCGCCTATCATAACTTTTTGTTTTCTTTCTTTTAAAAATGCTTGAATCCATTGTATTGTCAGACCAGATATTCCATAAGCTATAAGTTTAAGCAACATAATTTTATGTGTTTCCTGCTAAGGTTTTTTCGCCTTTTTTGTACAGAGGAGTGATATTTTCTGATTTAAATTGCACTGGCAGTTTGCTGGTTTAAACGATTCTTTAAAAATATACGTAAGCGGAATAGCAAAGGCTGATGCACAGTTCTTTAAAATAGCTGAATGTAAATTATCAACACCACTTGATTTGTTATCTTTTAAGTTTTTTAATTTTAGATAGACATCTTCATATGTAAAATCTTCATTTGTCATAATGAATGTTTCATTAGTTCTTAAATCAAAAGAAGGCAGTGGACCATCTATCTTCTTTCACAAATGCAGCATGAAAATTTTTGTTTAAGATATCAACAATATCTTTTGAATTTTGAGTGGTTATACCATTTTCTCCCTTTAATGCTTTTATCTTTGACTCCTTGTTGATTGTTCATGTAGCTGTAGAGAAGCTTTGGATTCTTGATGGCTCGTTTTACCAGATTAAACTCAAAGTTTTGTCTCACTTTTTTAATCTCGTCTGCTACATTTTTTCAAATCATTTTGTATTTAGATTTCAAAACAGGGTCTTTCCATTTACAAGAGCAGTTTTTATATCTTAAATTTTGTTTGCTTCTAATAAGAAACTTTAACCTAGCATTAACCCAGGCTGGTCTAATTTTTAAAGAGTTAAATGTCTTTTTAATTGGAGTGAAATGATTACATGTTACCTCAGTATAAAAAATCAGTTCATCAAACATTTCTTGTACGTTTTTGTTACTGAAGCATTGTATCCAGTCAACATTTGAAATTAGATCAGATATTAGTTCAAAATTGGAATTAGCAAACATAAATCTTTGCTTACTTTTATTGTCACGGATCGCTTTATCAGACAAGATGAAACTGAAACATATTATAAGATGGTCTCTGGTTATATTTCCCAGAACAAATTTTGAATCTATTTCGTTAACACTCGCTGACTGAGTTGTAAAGATTAAATCTAAGGTACTCCCAAGTTGTTCATCTGACAGCTGGAAAGTTGCTGATAAAAAATATGCTGATAAAAAAACTTATCATTTAAATCAATATGCTGATATCATTTAAAGTCAATATGCTGATAAAAAAACTTATCATTTAAATCAATATGCTGATATCATTTAAAGTCAATATGCTGATAAAAAAACTTATCATTTAAAATATCTGTAAATTTATATTCAATTCTATTCGCATTTGAAATTGCATCAACACAGCCATTTGACCAGTTGATTGATGGGAAATTGAAGTCGCCTATGATAAGCAATTATATAAACAAAAATAAGTCTTTGAACTTATTTTTGTTTATATAATTGTGTGCCAGGCCAAAAACCACATCAAATTCTGCTATATCCAAAAAATTATTTGGCCTGTAGATACATCCAAGTAAATACTTGTCATTATCAAAATAAACAACTGCCCGCACTTGTTCTAGTTTACAGGGATTTAGAACAGCATCATTTAGTTCATAGGAGTCTAATGAGTTGTCTATATATAAACAAACACCACCGCCTTTTCGTCCGTCTGATCTGTCTTTTCTGTACAGATGGTAACCTTCAATGTTTACAACTGAATCACTTTTAAACCATGTCTCAGTCACAGAAATTACATTTGGTTTGTATTGTTCAATTACCACTTTAAACTCATTTAACTTGTTATCGAGAGAGTAGCATTTAGGTATAAACATGACAGCTTTTTAATTTCATTGCAATCTGAAACTGAATTATGTATACAATTATTGATCTGATTTCTTTTTGAATTTGATGATCTTATTGCCACGGATGCCATACCAAAAGGGGTCATTGTCCGGTCTTGCTTGATTCATTTTATTTCTTTCAGTTCTGAGGTTAAAATCTTGGAGTCTCTGAGCCTCAGTTAAATCTGGACTAAGATAAATATCTTTATGTGCGACATTACTTCTCAATTTTTTAGCTGATGCTAATATTGTGTTGCGAAGAATATCCTCAGCTAATTCAACAAGAATTGGATCTGGTTTATTAGTTTTAGATCTCAGCCGTCTAACAAATTTTGGTATTACATTCTCTTGATTTATGAGCTTAAAAATTTCAATTACTTTTGACTCGTCTTCTTTTGATTTCATTTCTATTCTTTCTTTAGTTAATTCCGCCACTCCATAAATAATGACATTTTTTGCTCTTCTTTTTCTTTCGTCTAACTCATTAATAGCTACATTTGTTACCATCAGCTGCTCTGTAGGCTTCTTTTTTTGTATACCATGTTTGACAATAAGCGACCAGTCACTGATAGACTTGCTTGACTTAGCTTTATTTATTTCTGTCTTTAGATTTTTAATGTTTTTGTCATTTTCAGTTTTTGTTGATTCTAGTTTTATCACGCGTTTAAAGAGTTCCAAAAAAGCGTTAAAAAGCTGGCTACACCAACTATGAATGTCTTTAGTTGTTTGAGAGTGTGAACCGGCACCCAATTTTGGCCAATTGTCCTTTTTAAGAAAATCTAAATTCATTCCTTAACTGATATTGTCTACTCTCTTGATTAGAGGGCTACCACCCTGAATAACAGTGAATTACCTCTTGTTGTGAACTTAAAATTGATACCTGAGAGGGCTACCACCCTGAATAACAGTGAATTACCTCTTGTTGTGAACTTATTACACAGGGACTTATTAACACAAATAGAACTGTTAGTTTTTTGTGTTTTTTATATGTATATATATATATATATATATATATATATATATATATATATATATATATATATATATATATACATAGATGTACACATTTATAAATATATATATATAAATAAATAAATATATATACAATAATATATATATATATATATATATATATAAACTATGTTAGTGTATTCTACAAATAGAATGCTTAATGTTCTTGAACAACAGAGTAATAATGAATTGGTAAAAACACTTATTTAATTTTTTTTTAAATTAGATGTTTAGTGTTTTTCCTAATATATATAACTATATATATATATATATATATATATATATATATATATATATATATATATATATATATATAAACATATATATATATATAAATATATATATATATATATATATATATATATATATATATATATATGTATATATATATATATATATATATATATATATATATATATATATATGTATATATATATATATATATATATATATATATATATATATATATATATATATATATATATATATATATATATATATATATATATATATATAAACTATGTTAGTGTATTCTACAAACAGAGTGCTCAATGTTTTAAAAGAACAGAGCAATAATAAATTAATAAAAACACTTATCTAATTTTGATTACTTCAACACTGTGTTTCACCATCAGTAGGTTCATCAGGAAGAATGTCTAAGCATAAAAAAATTTTCAAATTATACAAAAATTATTTCACAGGAAGTTGGGAATTGTTATAATTAATTATGTAATAACTGTAGTATTTTGCAACTAGGAACCAAGTTGCATCAACTACATTAGATAATTAAAAATCATGAAAAGAATTCTATTTTATAAGAATAATATTTTTTGATAAGCATTTGCCATTCATAGGGCAGTCAAGTTTTTGCTTGCAGTTACAGTTTTCAGTATTTTTTTCTTTGAGAAATTTATTTTTATTAATCAATGCAAAATTATGGCCTTTTATAAATCTTTCAATATTTTTTGTACAGCTATAGCTTCTTTAATAGTGTTGCTGTTAAAAATTTTGTGCAATTTATTAGAAGGAGGGAAATGTTTGTCAACTAATTTCAAAAAACGCTTTTCCAATGTTTATTGAAACATTTTTGCTGTACGGAGGGTTGAACCAAATTATATTTCTATTTCTATTTTGTTTTTTTGCAATTTTTGTTTCAAATTTAAGCTCGAAATTTTAAAATCCGCTTTTTTTAAGAGCATCTTCATACACGCGTTTGGAAGAGTTAAAATATTTTCATTAGAAGAGTTTTGATTTAGTCTATTGTTAATTGAAATGGGAATTTGTTTTAAGATTTGAGGGGGATGATTCGAATTTATATTAATATACGATAATTCATCATTAGGTTTTTTATAAGGCCTATAAGAATTTTCCGAGAGGTTAAATGTAACATCAAGAAAATTCACAATTTTTAAATTAATGTTTATCTCAATTTGGAAGCTAATGTTTTTGAAAATTTCTATAATATTTTTTCTGACTTTGTCAAGTTGAGGCCTTGATTTTTTTTGCATTATTATTAAGCTATCATCGCGTTGCAAGCCTTATTGATTAAAATGAACTACTTTAGCTACGGAATTTAAGATATATAAGCCTACAAATTAGCAAATTTCTGCTCCGTCGTAACTTCCCATTGTTCCATAGATGAGGAGATTTATACAGATGAGGAGCCACAGTTAAGTACGCTCCTCATCTGTAGTGGCCTTCTCGGCCTTGGTGAGGTAAATTAACAAAATATATATAGTGTAAAGCGGGGCATTAAGACCCATGTTTTCAAAAACTTTCATTTCTTCTGTTTTAAATTATCAAATAAATATTAAATTCAAACTGAAAATGTTTTTAAGTTTTTTTTTTTTTTTTTTTTTTTTTAAAAAGCCACTACAGATGAGGAGGCTATTTAATTGTGGTTATAACCCTCTCTCAACTCTATAACTCCGAAACACGAACCTTGACGAACAAGGCCGCTGCGCGGAGAAACAAGTTGAGCGCGGTACTACCAGGGACGTGGTGGGGAAAGTAATAGACAACACATACTTCTTTAAGTACAAAAGCTTTAATCAAAAAAATTTATAGTCTTAATGTGAAAAAAAAGCTAAAAAGGTACAACTAGCAATGACTCAAAACTTAAAAAATCGGGGCAATAAGCTCTAGATGTTAAATAAATGTTTTCACATTGTTTGTAGACAAATTTCACAAATCTATTCCATGGCTTCAATATTAGCCCCATCTGGAATTTCTGTGCATTTAATATGGTACCAACCATCACATAAGTCACAGCAGACCCATCGTTCTTCGTTACCTCCATGAATATTACACTTTAGTCACACGGTGTCATCCTCATCACTGTCCCTATCACCTCCAGCTGGAAGATTTCTTTTTCTGGTGGTCTTTTTAATTGGAGTGTTATCTTTCTATGCTGCTTTATCTCTCAGTCACTTCAAACATTTATCACCTGTTAGGCTTTCTCCGTAGCGAAACCTGGAGACTTTAGCTGACCTACCATACCATGAAGTTTGGGCAAATCTAGGCTGCAGTTCTTTGAGAAAAAAGTCTTTAATAAAAGACTTTCCTGATGATGAAGTAGACAATGATGTTTGCGGTCCTACAGGTGCTGAAGTGTCAATAAAGCTACCAATGCTCTGGGTCACTCTAGCAGCAACTTTTTCTGCTAACACAACTTGGGTTTTTGGGTCAGTGACAAAACCTGTTTCATCGCTGACCCTTTTGAGGTTCACCTCCAGCATCTTGTAGAGTTTTCTGGACCACCTGAAACCATTTCTTAATGGCCTCAGGATCTTCAGCCTTGGTTCTCGCATTTCTGAGGTGTTCCGTTTTTCTTGGGACTCCTTTCGGATGGAGTTGCAAAAAGCCATACAACCAGTCCCTACTTGGTCGACCATCAATGAAAGGAGTTTCTATACCATTTTTTTTCACAAATTCCTGTATTATGTCTTTTACCTCCTCTTTACTAAAACCCCTCTCAGAAATGCTTTCTATTCAAAGTATTTAATGGAAATTTAGTATTAAAGTGAATTTTAGAGCTATTTATAAACAATCTCTTAGACATTCATCTGGCTGCCATTTTTCTTTGCTAAAATTGCTACCTTAATTTGCTCTAGAAATTTTACTATTTTAATTCATTGATTACATACACAGATAGCTATAAAGTTAAAAATAGTACTTACTAAGTTTATATGTACTTGTATTTTAAGTCAAAACAAACACGCGTTTATATGTACTTGTATTTTAAGTCAAAACAAATACGCGCTGATTTAACGGTTTAAGTTAATTTAAGTTTTTCAATAAGTTTGAAGGAAACGGAAATCTAGATGGAAAAATCACTCATCTATAAATTCTAATTAAATATCAATGCCATTGGTTAGAAACCCAAGTTATGTTGAGAAAAGTTCCCTGATTGGTTTGTTAGTATCTATGATATAAAATTTAATGTCTCTCTCACCTTATACAATAACATTAAGCATTTTATTATATGAACGGAGTAAATTGGGCTTAATGCCCCGCTTGACCCTATATATATATATATATATATATATATATATATATATATATATATATATATATATATATATATATATATATATATATATATGTATATATATATTTATATATATATATATATATATATATATATATATATATATATATATATATATATATATATATATATATATATGTATATATACATGAATGTATGTATACAAGAAATAACTGTCTATTAAATCTTTATTGGAGATCTCTGTTAATTTAAAACTATATTACAACTATAATTATGTATATCTCTACAGTTTATAATATAACATACCCAATAAACTTATATTGCATACAAAATTTATATTGAGAAATGTAGTTCTTTTATTAGTATGAAGAAGTTTGAATTTATTGATTTCATTTTTAAGTTAGATAAAGACTCATGATCATGAGCTCATAAAAGAAACTTTTTTTGTCTATTTGATTACCGTTTATAGTCCATATTTGTTAACTAAAATTTATAATGTAAATTTTTAAAAATTTTTAAAATTTACATTATAAAAAAACCGTTTTGAAAATTTTTTTTATTCAAGCATGCGTAAAAGTAACACACGGAGAAGAGTATAAAATTTGGATGCGGACGTCGGAGGACATACTATTTTGACTTATTTGGTTTTTTTGGACGGTTTTGGACGTCAATTGTACGTCTAAAGACCTACCATTTTTGACTTGACAAATTGACCAAAACGGTACGTCCTATGGACGTCCAAGGATGTTGTGTGCCCATTGGGCATACATTAAATGCATTCAAACGATTGCTGTGACTCAATGATACATAGCACATTCCTTTAACTTTATGGAAATTGTTACTAGTATATAAATTTTTGTTAAAAAAATAACAATTCTAATATTTTCTGAAAAACTGCCAATAAACGGTCGGAACATATCATATTATTTAACTATGATGTTCATTTCACCTAAAAAATGTATTCATTTAAAACCTTATTCAAATCTGGACTAGCGATCGCGATTCTTAAGAGATTAAAAAATAATAATAAAAATCTTCGGTCAGGGTTTTTTCGACACAAACATTTTTATTCCATGTTTTATATAAGGTTATTTTCTATATATATATGTTTGTGTGCCACAAAATTTGAAATCAATTTTTGAAAGCTTTTTTCTCAACCAATTTTGCTCAAATTTTGCACACTTAATCATTTTCGATGACAATACAAGGAAATGGAAAAATTTGACCAAAAAAAGTTAATTAAGTTAACAAAAATTTAATTTGTATTTCCCCATAAGAACACTGAATTAATAAAAAAAAAATTTAAAAACGTAACAGTAATTTTTCCTTCTACAAAAGATAATAAAAAAAGAATTTCTAGGCCCAATAGAATTCTGCTTGCATAAAGCATGGATTTGAAAAAAGAATTTTTTTTTGATTTACTAGTTTTATATTACGTCATATACTTCGCGCAAATCCAAAAATCGAGATATGATAATTATGATGCAATTAAACAAAATCTAATTATATATTTATAATTATTTATATTATTTATAAAAACTAAATTTACTAATTATATATATATATATATATATATATATATATATATATATATATATATATATATATATATATATATATATATATATATATATTTATATATCAATTAATTTTTACAATAAAAATCATATAGTTCTCTTTTATAACTTGGTGTTCAAAGGTGACATTTAAAGGTACCATGTCCTCATTTATTCATCCAACAACATGTGGTTATGCAAAAATAGCAGCCTTTAATGCATCTACCCTGGCAAATTTTGATGTAGCCTTAATGAGAATCAACGGAGTTTTATTATGCGAAATAATATGCACCGATATGACGTATATACACAGCAGTTTACTGATACAAATGCTGACTTTATTATACAGTATAAACTCTTTTTGATAAATTCAAAACAAATAATAAAAAATGTTCGGTATATTGGAAAAACAGTAAGCTTATCAAAGCACAAGTTCTTAGTGTATTCTCTAAAGAAAGATGGGACAAGCTTTCCAGTAAAAGTAAATCAGAGCATTGTTTTGACAATTGTCCGGCATGTTTAGGGGATATTGAATTAAAGTTAAATCTTTCTCAGTTTCCAAATTTCACCAGTGACTACAAACTAATTGCAAAATCAGAGGATCTCCTGAAAAGAAAAAGAAGAGGCATTATTATATAAAACAAAAAAAATAGTCAAAAAGTTGGATGTACAATTTAATAAAACATTTAAAACATCATTTTCTAAAACACATGTTGATCTCCTGGAAATTGGATATGAAAATCCATCAAAAATTAAACGAAAACAGAAACTAATAATAAAAAGGATAATATCTGAAACTGAAAAACAATGGAAAGCTACTAGCGTTGAAAGCTAAATAAACCAAATATATATATATATATATATATATATATATATATATATATATATATATATATATATATATTAAGGTGTTTAATATCCATAATTGTCTTTTTTATCTTAAATTTATTATCTTAAATACGATTAATTAAACAAAACCAATGTATGTTTCATACATTTTTAAATTTTGATGATTTATGAATATCTATGTGATATTTATATTTCACTTATTTTAAACCTTAGAGTTTATGGTACAAATCTTTCACTCCGAACAAGAAACAAGTTAAGACTTTCATCAAGTATGGAGTCCTACCATGAAGCTAAACACAAAAAGATAAAAACTGAGAACCAAATTAAAAAGGTATAGTTCATATACAAATACTACTTTAAAATAATAGTTTTATTAAAGTTTTATAAATATCAATAAAATTTATAGAAATAAAAGTCAAATAGTTATACTATTTTGATATATATACTGCTAATTATTTTACTGATAAATTGATAAAAACTGAAATTTTAATTTTATTAATTTATTTTTTCCCACAAATATTTTAATGAGATTTTTCTTTGTACAGTTGATTTCTTTGTACACACACACACACACACACACACACACACACACACACACACACACACACACACACACACACACACACAATCTCCTATATAGTATCTGTTGGCCAGATCACCTTTAACGGATGATTTACTGATGTATTCAACGACCAGAATGAATGACGTTATTTCTCTAAAAACTCCTACACTTATAAATAATATAGAAACTATAGATGAAATGTGATTTTTTAAGGGAGATGGGCCAGCTACTCAGTTTGAGACTGGACAGCAGAAAGGAGGGCACTATTTGTGTTGGTTGTGTGGCATAAATGTAGAACACAACTCAAATTTTTCTTTGCAAGCAATTGTCAATCTGAAAATCTATATCAGAGACAACAGAAAGTCCTATATTCACAGCACTCAAGAGATAAAAGCCAAAAATATATAACCAAACTATAAGCAAACTTAGGAAAGAATGAAGTTATTAATGAACTAGTCCAAAGAAATATAAATTTTAAAATGGATATGAAAAAATCTGTCTTAAATCAAAAACTTGTTAATGAAATGCATGGTATACAAAGAGTACCAAGCTTAAGTTTCTATGAACCTGAATCATTATTCAAAGATCATGGTTAACAAAATTATGAGTTACTAATGGAACCTCTCCACGACATATTTAACCATATTAAAAACTTATTTATTGAGCTACCTTCTCATTTTTCAAAGCCAGAGTGTAAACAACTAGAAAAAGTAATTAAAGCAGCATTTGACGGAAAAGAATCTAGACAAGCTGCAGATTATCGAGCTGCAATTATAAAGACAACAGTATATTGCTAACAACACCATCCAAATAATACTTTGACTCAAATATTTCTAACTATGTGTCAAATCCAGAAGTACATTTATAAACCTAAATCTGAACAAACAAATGAACTAATTCTTAGTTTTCATTTAAAGACATTTGAACATATAATCTTATTGAAAGAAAACATTGGTTCAAATCTTATTATTTTGACTAAAAGGAAATTCTATGGAAAATATTTTCACTGCCTATTTATACACACTCCAGACCAGTTGAGAGTTATTTCAGGGCGTGCGGCCAATACTGAGAAAGAAGAAAGACAATTTAATTTTATTAAAAATATGTCTAATTCCACATCAAACCGACACTCTGATAACATAATTTCTAATGCAATCATAAGAATTCAAGTATCTGAGGAATTAAAAAACAAAAGCCCAAAAAGTCAAATTGAATCATCAATTTCCAAACTTTACAAAAACAGTTATATTCAAAACAGCGGCAATACTATCTTACCATTTTCAATGATCATGTCTCATCCAGATGATTACGAGTCACTGTTGAAAAAAATGGCAGATTACTTTTTTTTAGAGAAACAAGCCTCCCTCTTGGGTATTGTATTATGTAGAAGTTTACCAATTGAGTTTAGGTTGTGTATCTATTAAAATTTGCTAAATTGCTCAAAGACATTAAATTATAATTAATGTACTTTTGTAAAAAATATGTAATATTACTTACTTTTTCTTTGATTGTTATAGTTAATCGAAAAGATAATAAAGACGTTCAAGGTAAGTATAATACAATTTTGATTGACTTTAACAGTTTAGGGGCAATTATAGATAAGGTCAGAGCTTAATTTATTTTTACCTGAATTATTCAGGTGACAAAGAACCATGCCCGTCCTCCTCCTCCTATCAAACAATTCAACAACTTACTGAAGTCGGCAAAGGTAAACCTATCAGTTTTTTGTGTTGAAGTCACATGGAATTTAATGTTCTGACTATAAATCAAAGTACTGTATCAGGCTGGCCACAGCTCCTCTAAAGTCCTCTTTTTTCAAAAATCTCCTTTATAGTCCTTTATTATCCTATAAAAATTTGAAATTCTCCTCTTAAACCCTCCTTTTTTTTCAGATTGACAATCTTTTTTTCACTTAATAAATTGAATCAGTAGTTCAACTTCAAATTATTTTTTTATTCATTCATTCTTTCTGAAATTATTATTTTCCTGAAAGTATTGACTCTTTATCTAAAAAATAGATAAATTTTCAAAACCTGTTAAATTTAGAAAAGGTTGTAGTGTAGACTTTTTATGATGGATCATCTGCTATCCTCTATTTTCATTTAAAATTTTAATTTTTGCAAAATAAATCCACTATATTTGATGCTTTAACATTAACAACTTTGATAAGGTCTGACGCTGATAGATCTAATAGCATAGAATGATGTCATACTTTCTTTATTTTAGAATTGTCTTGGAATGATTTTATGGTGTGGCGCCGCAGCCACTCCGGTCCGAAGCTAGGCGGGCCTATCAGTTTTGGAAATCGAACGGTGGCAAAGATCTCCCTGGCTTTGCCCGGGGTAAAAGAAAACATTACCAAAATAAAAAAAAAGGGGACAAATCTATAATCAATAATTTCTATTGATACAGCCAATAAATTAGTTTTTTGTTTGTTTTGCTTGTTTGAAACTAGGCTTATAAACGTTTGAAACGTAAACAAACTGTATCGTATGTAATACAGTTGTCGTCTGCTGGGTCTAGGAATTCAGATTTGTGCAATAACATCAGGTAAATTTGGGTTAAATTATATAGAAATTAGAGATAAATCAGAGAAAATGTACCAAACTCACATGCCTAAACATAATGTAAAAATAACTTCAAGATATTTTTTTTATGACGTATCGATACATGTAAATGTAGTTTATAGTATGTTTGCATGTAGTTTATATTAGCAAATACTTATACATTTGTAATTGAAAGCCTTTTTCTAAAAGAGTTAAAAAAAGTCGATTTAATCTGAAGCTAAACTTTAGTAACTTGAGTGCGATAGAATTTTAGAGAAATCCATCTTATATATTAGCAGGCAGTTTTTGTCAAAATTTGGTTGTAATACATTGTTTAGAATATATTAACCGTTAAATGCCTAGATAAATTATTATTGAGATATAATAAATAAAACACGGTATAATCCATATATAAGAGTTCAACGGGATTCAAAAGTTTAAATCTATTTTATTTTTTTCATCTGTATTTTATAAATGATACAATGACAAAAGTCTCTAAAATATCTCTAAAGTATCTGCGTTGTCAACAAGCCCTATCCCTGTTTGCACCCATGAAGGTGTTAGAATTTTTGACAGCGGCATGTCGACTAACAACTTTTTTTTAGGGTCTCATTTAAAAACTCTTTGATTATATGCTATAAATAAAAGATAAAGAGCCCCTTGATTTATAAAATAAATTAAAAACAGGTATACTTTTTAGTTTTCAAAATATGGCGTAATATTACCCTAGGTGGTGTTTCTTTAAGCAATGAATACTTGTGCTGTTTTGTTTCATTTGTTACAAATTACTTAGGTAAATACCTCCACAATCTTAAAATAAATACACACTTAAAGTGCATTTTACATTTACTTAAAGAAATACTTCTATATTGTTAAACTAATAGACCTTATGCCAGATAACGAAGGCAGTGCATTTTAAAATATGGAGTTTGACAAGACAGGCATTGTTGGTTGGAGCAATTCCTTTGAGTTTACAGATTTGAAAAAAGCCAACCTATTAGCTATAAAAACCTAACCAAATTAGTTATTAAAAGGTAACCAAAACTACTTTAAGCCAAACTTTGTTTAGTATCAAAAGAAAACGTAATATGTATTATAGTAATATAGTGCGATGTAGATTGTATTTTAGCTTCAATAGCAATGGGATGGAAAATAGATTTGAGTAGATTAGATGTGGAATCTAGTTCTAGGTATTTTCAAATGCTCAAGAGAAATGCTCAGTGAAAAAAGAGTATTTTTAATCAAGAAAAGTTGGAAAAATAAAACTACGAAAACTGTAAAAATTAAAGATCGGGTGTGTCCATGATCGAATATCTCAAGGTGATCAGATTGGCATTACTAAAAAAATCAAATAATCTGAGATAAAAGAATCAAAAAAAAAACTTGTACTCCTGCCTGCATGGAAATATCGGTAGAGTTGATTTCAGTAGAATCTAGAAAACACTTAATAGACCTTTTCACAGTTCCGATATAAAATTTGGAACTGTGAAATAGAAGTAAAAACGTAAACAGACACTATTTTAACAGCGATATCTTTGAGATTTAAAAAGCAAAACTAAGATTTATAAAGCAATATTATTGAACCAGTACCAATAAAATTATATTTTATGTTTATTCAAGAAGATAATTTATTTTTTAAATAAAAATATACTATTATTTTACTAAGTCGAAAAAAAAGATCAACGACTTAAGCTTAATTTTGAATGTGGGCTGAGATGTCTTTAAAAAATATATTTTCGCGAGAAAGAAAAGCGACAATGACTTTGTTGGTATTTCGTATAAAATGTGCAAAATAATTTTTTTACTTTAATTTAATTTCAAAATATGTTTTTCAAGAATATTCGTTTTAGTTTGAAAAAAGGAATTTTAAAAGAATGACCAAGCTTGATAAATATCTCTTATTTGATAAACAAAATGTGACAAATGACATAATAAACAGAACTAAAAAAAATAAAATATCATATTTAACCACTGACTTGTTTATGTACATTACATACTCCATTACATAGCTCCATTACATATCTCCATTGCATAGATATATTAGCTAATATATCTATGACATAGATATAATAATTAATATATCTATGTAATATATGTAATTCTACATATATTGTAGTCATATATGTAATTCTGCATATATTGTTTTTAAAAGTCGTATTATTATAATACGACTATAACTTTTTACACTTAATATATAATTTTTTAGACTTAATATAATTTTTTACAAGAAGCAATAATAAGAGTTATGTTATTTATACATTTAAAGCTTGTAAATGATTATTTGTGTCAAAGATTGGATATTAGTTATAAAAATATTCCATTAGTAGTTTCGACGTTTAAAAGGTTTATTTTTTGTTTATCTTTTGAACTTTCATGATTATCTATTAAAATTAAACAGTTTTTAATACGAAATTTTACTTTATCTAATGTAAATTTTTTCACCACAGTAAATGCAATGAAAAAAATTTCAATGAATCAAATTTATTAATTCAAGTAAAACATGGTTTGTAGCAAGTAGTTATTAACAAAAATATCGCGCCTGAACCCTAACTCTAACCCTCATAGTAAATTTAGACCTTTTGTTAAATACTATGTTACGTTAAAAAAGCTAACAGTGTAGTTATTGTCAAGTACGTTGGTACTGTTGCGATCAAAAAATGTCTTAAATACAAAAATTTTAATTACATAGATAGCTATTAAGACTGCGAATTAGTGGTTGCTAAGCATACCTATACCGTTGTTAGGGTATTTTTTCATTAAAATTTTCGCAAAATAAAGCACCTTTTAGTACTTTTTTAGGCTTTTTGTTACCTGAGCACATGGAATTTATTTCAAATATTGGAAGATGCATGTTTAAGGAAACCAAAATACATTTATTTTTCATGGGAGACCAAAAAACCAGTTGTAATGGGTATAAGTAAATAACCGATAACGGTTATTTACTTATACCCATTACAAGCGGGGATCTAACCCGCAACACTTGGGTTACGAGTTCAATGCTCTAACTAGTGAGCCACGGCTGTCTTAAACAATCTATAACTACTCATAACAGGGTTTCTGCTAATATTTAAGATGGATTTCCCCTAATACTATATCCGACTAAATTTGGTAAACATTCGAAAACAGATAAAATCGATTTATTCCTTTTAGAAAAATGCTTTCAATTGCAAATATATAAATACAACCTACTCAAAGTATCGATAGGTCATAAAAAACCTGTTAAATTAATTTTTACATTTTTTTTCAAGATTAATTTTTCATCAAGGTTTGTTTTTGTTTCAAACGTAAACAGCCCTTGTTTCCAAAAAGCCCAAAACAAACACAAAACTAATTTATTGAGAATTTATATTATAATTAATAATTTTTTTAAAGACTTTCTTCATCCCCAAGCAAAACCGCTTGCCCAACGTGTTAACACTTAGTCAACGTGTTAACACTCTTAAATTCGCCTAAAAAAAAATGCTTTTTATGCTAACTTTCCAATGGATTTCATATATGGTTTCCAAGAAAGATCATAAGTAAGAGTTAATCCTAGAAGACTAAGGGTAGATGACTCATCAATTGCATTACCGTTCATAAATATAGAAAGATCTAGATTAGTGCAATAACAATTAGCTGAAAAATATTGAACTTTATCTGAGTTAAATAATACCAGCCGCTGAGTGAAGGTCAAATTCCCCCTCTAAGCAATCAGAGAGTGTTGGCTTCTTATCAAGATATAAACAAATGGTAGTAGCATCAGCAAATAATGCCAGATTAGATGTGAGAAGTTCAGGGGATCAATAATGTAAATTAGAAAAAGTATAGGGCCAAAATGATAGAACCTTGAGGAAACCCTGAAGTTACAGGAAATAAAGAAGAGTGCTGTCCGTCGAGGACAACTTTGATACTATGATTGGTAAGGAAAGCTTCAATAATCTTAAAAACATTACCTGATAAACGGTCAAACAAGAGCTTATGGAAAAGACCAGCATGCAAAACCTTATCACAGGCTTTAGAAATGTCGAGAGTGATAGCCCTAACCTTCCTACATCATTTAATGCACGATAAAACCTATTGGTTATTACTGTTAACAAATCAGCAGTAGAACGAGAAGATCAAAATTCATATCAGAAAGTTATTAGATTCAATTTGAGAGATTAAGTGTTTGTTAATTAAAGACCTAAAAACCTAGCTTTTGATAGTAAGAAGACTAATGGGATGGTAGTTAGACAAATCATATCGTTCTCCAGAATTTTTGAAAATAGGTACAACAAACGATGCTTCACAGCAGGCAGGAAAACAAGTTTCTGATAAGCATTTGTTGAATAGTTTTGAAAGTATAGACGATAGCTCCGGAGAACACTTCTGCAAGACTAAAATAGGTATGTTGTCCATACCACAAACTGTAGAAGAGTTTAAGCAGGAAATCACTTTAGATACAGAAGCTGGGGTGATTGCAATGGATCAAACTGCCCTTCGGCTATATCAGGTAGAATGTGATTAGTGGAATCAAGAGATGAGATTGTTAAAAAGTTCTTAACAAACAATTCAGCTTTGTCTTAGATGAGGTCACAAAGTCTGAACCATGCAAGCGGAGGCGGGTTTTTTTTAAAAACATATTTACTTCCAACAAGGCTGCAAGCAACTATTAAAGTTGGAAGTTACTGGAAGGAAAAAGATGAATAGCAAGATAACGATTTAAAAAACTACAAATTATATGAATCAGAAAAACACGAGGAAGGGATTGAATTCCAAAGAATTGATACTCGAGGAAAAAAACTAGATGAATAAGAATTTTTTTAGCACTTAGGAACAGCCACAGTGAAAGGATGAGACTTAATTGAATGACGAGTAACATAAGAATAAATTTTAGTAGATGGCACAAGAGACGCTAGCTCTTTAGAGCAGCGCCCATTGTAGTATTTGTAGAAGAGAGTAAGTAAAGCAACATCACGACGATGTGACAATGGCCGAAGGTTGGCTGCAAGAGCAGGTCCAACTATGTTTACAATGCGTTTTTGAACCTTGTCCAAAATGGAAAGAGCATCGTTGAAAGATCCGCCCCAGATATCGCAACAATATTCCATACAAGGACGGATTAGAGATTTATAGAGATAAAGAATAGAATCAGGAGTAAGAAAGTGGCGAGCACAATAAAGAGAAGCAACCTTAGCAGATGCTAATTTTGCAATCAATTTGATATATGGTTTCCAAGAAAGATCAAAAGTAAGAGTTAAACCTAGAAGACGAAGAGTTGATGACTCATCGAGTACATAACTATTCATAAATATAGGAAAATCTAGATTATAGCGATAACGATTAGCTGAAAAGTATTGAGTTATTTGCCTGATACACTGTAAGACAAAAGCTTATGTAGAAGACCAGAATGCCAAACTTTATCAAAGGCTTTAAAAATATCAAGAGCGATGGCCATAGCCTCTCCACATCTATCTAATGCAGGGTATTAGAGCTATATAAGGTATTAGTTATATCAGGTAGAATGTGATTAGTAGAATCAAGAGTCAACAATAAGGGCAAATCTGTTATTCCACCTCTCTTGCATGGTTCAGATTTTGTTACATTGCCTAAAGACAAAACTGAATTGTTTGCTAAGAACTTTTCATCAATCTTGTCTTTTGATTTGACTAGTCACGTACTACCAGCCGACAAACAAGTTGATCCATTGTTTTACATTCTTATCACTTCAGCTTATGTATCTAAAGTGATTTCCTGCTTAGACACTTCTACAGCATGTGGTCCGGACAATATACCTGTTAATATTTCTTGCTGACATTCAAAAATACTGGATAAGTATTCAATGAAGGGTATTCCTGATTAGAGATAATTTTTATTCTCAAAATATACCTTTTGATTTATTTCATTAAAATAATCCAAATTGAAATATAAAACTGCAACCATAATTGTGTATGCTTTAATTTTTAGTATAAATCAGTGCAACTGAAAACTTGCTCTATTTAGCTCTACTATTAACATATACATGACATTACTTTTTAACTAGTAAGGCAATATGCTAACTGTTTAAATAAAAGTTATTGTTTGATGATTATAAACAATTATTTATCTTATAATCAAATAAAAAAAGTAAATTCAGTAATAAATGAAACTTTAAAAGCAATTCAAACCTTTAGTGTTTTTTTCCATAACTTTTTTTCTTCTAAGCTACAATAATGCACTGAGTTCAAAATTTCATGTTCTTTAATTTTTTTTGCATCTGTATATGTAGATAAAATGTGCCTAATACCTAAATTTGAAGCCTGGTTTGAAGCTGCAGCAGTGTTTGGGTGTGCATCTATTTAGAAATAGCCAAAGCAACAGTTACTTAATTGTATAAAACATAAAATAATCTTTCATTATTTTCTTTTCATATTCCATCACTGAGAAACGATTAAAGCAATGCTGTTCGTTATAAAAACTATTATAATATAATTTAAATGTGATCACATATAATGTTCAATGATAATGTTAATGATCACATATAGCATATGTTCACATGAGCAGACTGCAATCTAAGTGATTATTAATGAGTATGTCTTATTCAGTAAATCTATGTAGTCATTATATTTGAATAGACTGCAGATAAAATTTAGATGTGGATATATATCCACATTTAAATTTTAAGGTTATAAAAAAACATCTAAATTATATAGTTATAAACAAACATCTCTTTATTTTATTCTTAAATCAATAAAATTTAGATGTGGATATATGTAACAGTAGTGGTACATATGTACCAGCACTGGTACATATGGATATATATATCCACATCTAAAATTTAGAAAATTTAGACTAAAATTTAGAATAAAATTTAGAAATTTAGAAATTTGACTAAATTTTCTTGATTTAAAATTAAAATAAAGAGATGTTTGTTTATAACTATATAAAAAAAATACCCAATAAATCTTCGAAATTTCGAAAAGAACTGTCTTTACTTATTTTGATTTGAAGAATAATTCAAAAACTTGTAAAAGACGAACTATGTTGAACTGTTAAAATCTCAGCAAAACTAATTTCAAAATAAAAAAACATGGCGCGGTAATTCAAAATAAAGTTTCCATTTTAAACGCATGCGTATTAGCATACAAAAATTTTCTAGGTCTGTGTTTTTTTGCTTTTCGCATTTCGTATTTGGAGTAGTTCAAGATCATCTGTACACTTTTGTCAAAGACCATTGTAACTTCATCTGTAGAACCCACAGATGTAGTTGCACAGATGTTATTACACTTTGATAATTTAAAAGATGTAACTGCATCTGCAATGTTCATTTAATTTTTGCACAGATATTATTAGACACCAATGAAATTTCAGATGTTGTTAGACAGATTTTATTAGACATCAAGGAAATTTCAGATGTTGTTGGACATATTTTATTAGACATCAATGAAATTTCAGATGTTGTTGGACAGATTTTATTAGACATCAATGAAATGTCAGATGTTGATGGACAGATGTTATTATACCTCATTATATTTACAGATGTTTTTGGACAGATGTTATTAGACATGGCAAAAACTGATGCTTTTACCCTGACCCATTGATTATGCTATTTCAAACCTTTAAAATTATTTTAAAGCATTTTTGAGCATAATAATTTCATTTACCATCTTCGTTTTTTAGATTTTTTTAGAGAGACAAAAAAATAAATGAGGTGGAGGAGTTCTGATTTACAAAAAGGAAAACAATATACATAATAAATTACTATATCTTAACTATTAAATATTAGAAAGGATATGTGTGTTACAGGCGCTAGGCCAGAATTCACTTTTACGGACAAACTTGTTATAAAGAAAAAATTTAAAGACCATTTTTTCACTTTTTAATAATATGAGGATTGCACTTTCAATAGTAACATTAGTTTTAATTTTCGGTTGCTTTGAATAACTAAATTGCTTAGTAAACACATATTTTATTAACCATAATGAATTTTAACTGAACAAAAGTATTAATTTTATCGGATTACTCCACATCGAGTATTTTTGCAGTTGTATAGTTACAGTATAAAAATACTCAATGAGGCATTTCAGGTGTCACTATGAACCAAGAAAAAAATCTATATACTATGGATTTTTTACTTGTTTGATAGTGACACCTAAAATGCCTGGAAACGGTTCATTTTGTATAGTTGCAAGCTTAAGTTTTCTAAAACGTTAAAAACTAGACGAATAATATTTTGTCAGTCTGATTGAAAATTATTTTATGGATTTAAAAAATTAAACACACCCAATTACTAATTTTAGGTATTTTTATGCAGTTCCAGGGCTCTGTTTTATATTTCACGATACTTCTTAATAATCTCTATAAAAAAGAACCTAAAGCTTTAACCTTTTTGTGTATATAATAATATAAAAGTTTTGGTTTAAGATTATTTTTCAAACCAAAACTCATATATTCTGATCATTGTAAAACAGCTTTAGCTTCTTTTTCTTTACCGTTTTGGCACAATATATCTTGGCGTAATGCAAATAATAGTTCTGAAGAGGAAAAGGATGCAACTAATTGCTTGAATCCTTTTTTCTTTGTTTTACTACTTCATAGGGTAGAGCGGGCGGAAATTACTACCATTTTTTTGTTTACAGTTTCATGATTTTTTATTTTAATTTTAAATTTCATTTTCCTTATATAGAAAAGCAATATTAGTAGTAAATTCAAAGAAATTGTTATTTTTGTAACTTCGATTACAAATAGTGTAATGTATAGAGGAAAGGCGCCTATGATGGCATACTTAACTTTGAAGCTTCATTATTCAGTATCCTGAAGACCAATAATAAAAGTTTTGATATGGATACATTCCTTGTTTTTTTGTTGTTTTTTTTTGTTGTTTTTTTTTGTTTTTTTTTTGTTCATTTAACAATATTCTCTGGTAAAAATGTCGTTGGTACATAATATATAAAGAACACGGAAACTCGAAGAGGATCATAAGATCCTGTCACCGAGAACCGTTTAACAATACAAAAATTATAAACCAATTATTTCAAAAAAATATAAAATAAAAAGTAAATACCGTTTAAGATAACCTTCATACAAATAAAATAACCTCAATTATAAAACACCGTTTAACTAAACAATAAAAAAATAAAATCAAATATTTGAAATTAGTAAATACCGTTTTTATGAAAACCGTCATACAAATAAAATACCGATTAAAAAAACAATAAAAAATAAAAACAAATATTTTAAATTACATTTAGAAGCACTTATAAAAGAGAAACGAGATCAGAAGAACTCGAAAATATTTTCTATTGAGAAAATAACTTTTTTCAGTTTGTTTTTGAAAGAAGAAAAATTCCAACTTTGGGAAAAATCAAAATTTTTTAAAACTATTTGGTTCCACAAATAAGCTCCGCGATAAGATATAAGAGACCTTCCAAAATTTGTATGCGAATAATGTTGATAAATAAAATTGTCATTTCTTAGATCATATTTGTTTTTGGGCTTTATTGCGTATAAATTTTGAAAAGGTATTGGAGCTAAGTTTATCTTACATTTAAATATGAAGCAAAGAGTGTTAAAAACATTTAGTTGGTATATATTAAGAATACTCATTTTAAATAAAAGTGGTTTTGCATGAGTAAAACGATCTTTAAAACTTATTAGTCGTGCTAGATGCTTCTGTTGCCGATAAAGAGGATTTAATTGACATTTTTTAGCACTGCCTCGTGCGATATTTGAATAATTTAGATGGCAATGAATAAGTGAGTAATAAAGTTGAATTAATGCGTGTCTATTTACAAAACTTCTCGCTTTATATAGTACTCCAATATTTTTTGAAACTTTGTTGCGCAAGGTTTCAATATGATTTTTCCACGTAAGGTTTTCATCAATAAAAACACCAAGAAAAAGTATAACTTTTGATTGTTTTATTTGAATATTATCTATATATATATTTGAGGCATATCATTTGGCAAAAGATGTTTTTTGGATTTTGGATGAAATAGAGTCTATTTAGTTTTTTCTATGTTAATTGATAACTTATTAGACTTAAACCATTTTGAAATTTTAATTAGCTCTATGTTCATGTCATTAAATAGTGTTATGATATTATT
This sequence comes from Hydra vulgaris, assembly GCF_038396675.1. NCBI lineage: Eukaryota > Metazoa > Cnidaria > Hydrozoa > Anthoathecata > Hydridae > Hydra > Hydra vulgaris. The sequence continues at coordinate 68,319,216 of NC_088922.1, read as the reverse complement.
GCTAGACAAAAAAAAGTTTGTGTCATCAGCAAACATCACTGTTTTTAAATTTGAGGCATTATAAAGATCATTGATATAAATGAGAAAAAGAAGTGGTCCTAGTATAGACCCTTGGGGTACACCACATGTTATATCTAGTAAATTTATTGTAGAGGATACATCAATTTGCACATACTGTTTACGATTGCTTAAATAGCTCTTAAGTAATTTTAGAAAATTACCACAGATTCCATAATTTTCTAGTTTTTTAATAAGAATCTCATGATTTATCGTATCGAAGGCTTTTGATAGATCTATGAACACTGCAAGAGTAAATTGTGATTTTTCAAACGAATCTGCAATATTTCTAGTCAGATGAAGCACTGCGTGTTCAGTGGAATTATGTTTTTTAAACCCATACTGGGTTGTACTTAGTATTTTATTTTTAGAAAGATGATCATAAATTTTATTGTAAAGGATCCTTTCATAAATCTTTGAAAAACCAGAAAGTACAGAAATTGGACGATAATAGTTATATTTGATAATTCCCCCCCTTTAAATATTGGTGTAACTTTGGCTATCTTTAGTTGATCAGGAAATATACCTTGTTTAATTGAACAACTAAAGACCTGAAAGAGTATAGTTTTTATGATCTCGTAAGAACTGATTATAACGTTACCATTTATTTGATCTGGGCCTATCGATTTATTGATTTTTAGCATTTTGTAAGCACATTCAAACTCTTTAATCGAAAGTTTAAAGTTATTAAGTATAGAAATTATCGGAAGATTAAGATCATTAATTGTGTTAGTTATAATTGGAATATTTTTTTCTAAGTTTGGACCAATTGTTACAAAAAAATTATTTATTTGATTTGCTATATTTTTAGGATTATATAAGAAATCATCATTGTTTTTAATAAATTTTGGTAAGTTGCATGTTTTAATTTTTTGATTGCCAGTAATTTCATTTAAAATTTGCTATGTGCGTTTAGCATTATTCTTAAACTTCTCTAATAAGTTTGAATAGTATTTTTTTTTTAATTTTTTTTTTTTGACTTTCAAAAAGCTTTACATAATTTTTATAAATTTCCTTATTTTTATCTGTTTTTGACTTTAAATACTTTATATACAATTTTTGTTTAATTTTGGAAGATTTCCTGAGTTCTTTAGTAATCGATGGTGACTTTAAGCTTTTTTTGTTTAAGTTAACTTTGTATTGTGGAAAGTTTGCATCATAAACTTCATAGAATGTTCTAAAGAATGAGTTATAAACCACATTTGCTTCCGACGAAAAATTTATGTTTCCAATGTAGTAATGATAGTTGTTCATTAAATGATGCAATATTTACTTCACTGAAACAGCGTTTTAGGATAACTTGTTTTTTTATTTGTAATTGTTCAATATCAGTATTTATTGAAAAGAAGATAGGAAAATGATCTGAAACATCATTTTTAATTAACCCTTTTTTAAGAGATTCATTAAAAGTGTCTGTTGTCATAATATTATCTATTAAAGATACTGACTTTAAAGTTACTCTTGTTGGTTTATTAATATGCGGAATTGCACCGTTTTCAAATAAATCATTATAAAAACTATTAATTTTGGAATTTACGTGATATTTTAATGCGTCTAAATTTATGTCACCAACAATGTAATTTAATTTCTTTTCTATTGTACATTTTGTTATAATATCAGTAATTAAAAAGGACTTGAAACTATTTATTTCACCAGATGGTGGGCGATAACAGCAACTTAAAAGTATATTTTTAGTTTTTTTGGCTAAAATTTCAATTGTTAAAACCTCTTTATCGGCATCAGAAATACTCATGTCAGGCCTATTAATAAACCGCATTCCTCCACTTACATAAAAAAGTACTCCATCGCCTCGTTTTTTGTTTTACGTGCTAAAAAAACAGGATTAAAACCTGGCAGGTGAAGATTCGAGTTAGATATAGCCTCGTCAGAACTACACCAAGTTTCTGTTAGGCATATAACGTTAAAAATATTTAAAGTTTCCTCAATATTATTCTTAAAATTTTCAAAATTCTTTTTTAAACTCCTTATGTTAAAATGTATCACATTTAAGCGATCTCGCTCAAGAAATTCTTTTAATTCATTGTTGTAAAAATAAAAACAATTGTTTAACGAAGCACCTGCTTTACTAAAATAAATTGAATCAGTTTCATTGTTTATTGTTTGAAAAAAGTCAAAAGAATTAAACTCAAAATTATTTGCATGTTTTGAGTCCATTTTTTAGTTTTTAAATATAGAAATAAAAGAATTTCGGTAAGAATTTATGCTTAAGATAAATGTAAATGTTACATTCATTTAAAAATATCAAGTTAATAATTTGAAGAATAAAAAATTTAAAAATATCCCATAAAATATTAAGTATAAAAAAATAAAAAATTAATTTATACTTGGCGATTTTTTGCGTCAATTTTCTTTTCTGCCCATTCACGAATGATAAGTTTGTCGTAGGAGATAAACGCGTACTTTCCTTGTTTTCTTTCTCTTAACATTTTATCTCTTAAATCTTTTCGTATTTGAACAGTTTCGTAACAGAAATCCTCGTTGATATAAATGTTCATTCCTTTAAGTCTTACAGATCTCTTCATTATATCAATCTTATCTTTATAATTTAGGAGTTTTAAAATAATCGTTATATTTTTTTTAGCATCTCTTGGTCCGGTTCTATGTGCTCTTTCAATTTTAACATTTTTGATTTCAAGCGTCTCCTCAAATAGTTTTAAAACTTTTAACTCACTTTCTTCTCAGCTTTCGTGTTCACTTTCTTTTATTCCAGTTACCCTTAGGTTATTTCTTCTCGATCGATCTTCTATTTCCCTTAACTTGTTGTTTATTTTATTTACAGCGCTTGTATCTTTCATCTGACTACTTACTTTCTTTGTTTGCTCTTTTACTTTTTCAAATTTTGATGCGACTATTTCATCGTTTACATGAATAAATTTTTTAATATCATTTAACTCGTTTTCTAAGGACGATATCTTTTTATTAGATAGCTTCAAAGCTTTTGTTATAATAACAATTTTTGTTGAACTGTTTATAACGTCTGTTTCAAGTTTATTAAATCTTTCGGTAATAATTTTTAAATTAGCAATCGTAATTGCAGTAAAACTTTTTTCTAATTCTTTTAATAGCTTATGACTTTCTTCAACTATTGTGATTTTTTGTTTTTCCAAAAGTAAGTTAATTAATTGTTCTATATTTTCCATTGTAAGATCCATTTTTAAATTTATTTATTTATTTTTTATAAATTTTTTCTATTTATTTGCAAGAAGATAAAACACGTCCGATCGCTTGCGTATATTGGGTATAATCTAAATAATTGTTACATCTAGAACAATAATTACCCTGGGAGTTTTCATCAGTTTTATTTTTTTTATAAGTTATTCTTATTGTAAAAAAAAGCACAAGTATGCCATCATAGGCAACCACTGCTCCTATGATGGCATTGGCGAGGATGGGGCTAGTTAGGATCGAGGGTAACTTAATGATTTCATTTAACCTTAGAGTCTTCCCTCAGAAAAGCCAGAAATTACTCGAAACCATCCTAATTTACCATATCATGCTACACACCAGCATTGTAAAATTTTGCGCATGCGCATAGGATATATTGCGTTTTACGTATTTTTTGGACCAAAAAAGAATTTTGGAGCATCGCTTTCTTTTAACTTTACTTAAAAATAAGTTTTTCTTATAAAAAAAAGGTTTTCCCAACTCGTCAATATTTCAACACCCCCAACTCGTCAGTATGCCATCAAGATCCACATGATCTTCTAGAAGTCCTGTCGTTACTAATGTAAAAATTGTAAAATATAATTGGTTATTGTAATATTTTTAAACGGCAAAATATTTAAAAAAAAAAAAAAAAAAAAAAAAAAAAAAAGGGTAAAAGTCATCATTTTCATTAAAACAAGCTGTGTCTGCTTTGTTCAAAAGATAAAATTAAAGTAACAATTCCACTAAATGCACAAAACTTGAATATAAAATGCATGAAAATTTCATTTCTGCATAGTTAATAGTAAAATCTTAAATATATGAAGGAAATAAAACTACAACAGCACATCCCAAAATCGATTTTTGTTGATTATAAAAACAATACTTGTGCACAAGGGACGTTTTTTCACTAAAACTAATGTAAAGTCAGTATAGTCATGTAGGTCTAATCATTTTTTTACCAAAACCAATTTTAATGGAAATATGACCGGTATGCCATCATAGGCGCTATGCCATCATAGGCGCCTTTCCCCTACAACGAACTTCTATAAGAAAAACCAATCATCCAAAATAGGACGAAATGCAGTTTTAACTGTGAGTAAAAAGAAACTTAGAATTAGAAAGACAGCTGATACATATGGCATATTTTAATTTGTTCTACATATGCATATTGCTAATGAGTCAGCTCATCAAAAATGTTTCCAAATAGTTTTAGGATACTTTTTGTGTGATTTATGTGATCAATAATATTTTTCGTTAAACTTTGAGTTTAGTAGTTTTACGAATATATAAAAATATGGGTTAGGGTAGAGTGGAGGTATTTTGCAATAAAACACAAAAAAAAACTATTTTATTTGTTGTTTCTTTTTGTGGTGTATGGGCGTGTATGGGCGTGTATGGACGTGTATGGACGTGTATGGACGTGTATGGACGTGTAGTTAATATGGGTATGTTACTTTTTTGAAAGTTCAATGTCTAAACATGTTTAAATATTAGATAGTCTTTATTTTTTAATATTTTTAAAGCTGTACAATTAACAAAAAGATGCTGCTTTTTAACTGTTCTGATTTGCCCCACTTACTTGCAAAATGTAAAAATTTTGCAAGTCTAGAAGTCCGTTACTTTAGTTGTCGTTGCTTATTTTTAGATTTTTTCATTCTTTTGTTTTTTCATTTTCTTATATCAATAATTTTTAGGAAATTTATAAGATAGCTATGTTTAGTTTATCCGCAACAAGCATTTATTTCTTAAGTTTCCCTATATGCCCCGCTCAAAATTTATAAAAATATTGATATTTATTCAAAAATATTGATGTAAATATATTTTTGAATAAATATCTATACTTTTCATATTTTAACTATATAAAAACATGAATTACCTTTACAAAATCTTATAAATAAATGTTTTAAGATTTATTAATGTTAAAAAAAATTTTTAACACTAATATAGTCTTGCTGAGACCTAATTATTACATAATCATTTAGAATAAAATAGCTCTTGGTTTAACAAGGGTCTTCAAAAATTAAACAAAAACTGTATAAAAAATAATTAAAAACAAAATCTCATGCTAATTTTTGCATATATAAAAACTACAAAACTCTATTTTAAAAAATTCGTTAAAACCTGAAAAAAATTATTACTCTAATCTAATTAGTAAATATAAATATGACTCAAAACAAATATGGAAAATATTGAAAGAAATAATAGGGGAACGGAAAACCTGATCAAATTTCCTTCTGAAAATGATTAGAATAAACAATGTACGTGTATGTAAGCCAAATGAAATAGCGAAAGAGTAGGATTCTTTTAACAAATATTTCCTTTAATGAATTTTTGACAACTTCAAATAATTTACTTTCTCCCTATGACTAATTCCTAGATTTATCAATTTAAGATTTTGAAAGAGCCTTCAAACTTCTATATAAAAACATAGCAATCGGTGCGGATTGAATAAATGGAAACATAATTATAGATTGCTATGAAAGCTTGAAAGATATTCTATTTGAAGTTTTCAGAACATTTATACAACAAGGGATTTTCCCTGATCTAATTAAAATTGCAAAAGTTAGGGTGGAATGCAAGAAGCGAACTTGAGTCAAGTTCGACTTGAACTTTACATTGTAACCAATAACGGCAGAGTATGGGTTTTCCCCTCAAAAAATAGTCTGCCGCTATTGGTTACAATGTAAAGTTCAAGTCGAACTTGACTCAAGTTTGCTTCTTGCATTCCACCCTTCATCCGACTTATAAAGACGGAAAAAAATCAAAGGTCTATAATTATTGCCTTATTTTTATCCTTCCTACGTATTCAAAAACATTAGAAAAATCCTCTTCGAAAACACATACAATTACCTAATATTAAATAGTTTACTATATAAAAATCAATTTGGCTTTTAAAAATATAGTTCAATAGAACAAGCCATAATTCTGTTTCGACGCGAAGCCTCAAATTCTTTTGCTAAATCATAATATACACTTGCTGTTTTTGTCGGTTTATCAAAGGCTTTCGATACAGTCAATCATGATATCTTACTTAAATAACTTGAGTTCTACGAAATAACTGGCAAATTGATGAAATGGTATAAAAGCTACTTGTCAAATAGAAAACAGTTCGTCTACCGCGGAGAAGAATGGCTTCCTATTGATCTTCAAAATAAAGTTTTAACTGAAATAAAATGTGGTGTTCCACAGGGTTCTATCCTTGGTTTACTTCTCTTTTTAGTATACATCAACGATCTAAATAGGGCCTAAAACCTTATGAGCATCATGTTTGTAGACGATACCAATTTATTTTTATCAAACAAAGACATTAACAAACTTTTTTTAAATATAAATAAAGAACTTATAAAAATTTCTACCTGGTTTAAATGCAATAAATTAACCTTAAAAATTGCCAAAACAAAGTGGATCCTTTTCAACAAAAAAAACTTTTTTGTTTAATGATTTAGCAAAACTTTATATTGATAAAGTAAAAATTCCGTTTTAAAACTTCTAGGTATTTATCTTGTCGAAAATATGACATGGAAAACTCATATTGATCATATATCAATAAAAATTGCAAAAAGTATTTCAATCTTCTATAAGGCCAGAAATTATTTAAATAAAAATAATTAAAATAAATATACTACTCATTTATTCATATCTATATAAACTATGCAAATATTGCCTGGGAAAGTACATGTAAAAGTAAATTGCAACGTCTTTACCGGTTTTTGCAACCATTTAAAACAAACCATGCCATTCATTTATAACATCGTGACAATTGATTAAAACAATCGTGATTTTCAGTTAAAACATTTAACGCTTGCGCAATCTTAACATTCTATGTTATTCAAAAAAAAGGTTTTATTTTAATGTATACTTTTATTTTTTTATTCAATTTTTTAAAATTATTTAACATTTTATTTTATTTAAAATGTTTATTTTCCAATAACTGTCGAGGTATGGGTTCGTCCATAAAGTACGTGAAATTTGAAATTTGACACCTCCCCTTTACCCCTGTATGCGTACTTTTAAGTCCCCACCTCCCGTAAAAAGTACGAACGTTTTTCAAATACACCCCCCTAACTTTTTTTGCAATAAAAAAGTTTATTGAAAAAAAAAAAGGTGGAGGAGATACCTTAGATACTTGTCTTCCTGGTATTCCCCTGTTACTTTTTTTTGTTTCAATAACGAATCAAATAAAAATAAACTATACTTGAGGCGGACGTTTTTTCAGGCACCTGTTTTAGTAAGTCCGTAAAAAACGAGTCTTACGCGAGATTATTAATATTGAAAACAAAACCTAAAACCCAGTGCCGGGGGTAGGCTACCCATACCTCTTAATTTGAGGGGGAAGCAGCAAATTTTGAGCTCTTTTGCTAATTTAAAGAGCTTTTTATTTTAGCAAAACATGCGGTAAAATTTGGAAGATTTTGAGGCCCTAATGAAACTTTTTTTTGGGGGGACTCTGACCCATTAGCCAAGGCACTGCTAAAGCCTATTTTTTGCCGACTCAAAAAATAGGTTGCCTGAAATACGCCTTACTCAGGGTCAGCATATAAGGGGTGGCATGTGCGCGTGGGCGCCCGAAGAATTCTTTGATGTTCCAGATAGGACATTTACACATATTGTGCAAACTCCAAACTTAAGTATGTTTATACCTGTGCCAAATTAGGAGGTCTTGCAAAAATTTGGTATGGCGGAGGCCTAGGAACAAAAAGCTTTGAAACGCTTGCCCCCATCCCCTCCCTGCCCAAACGCGAGGGCACTAACGAAGAAAAAAATTCAACTTTAATATCTAAAATTAAATTTAAATTTATCGACAGATTTTAAAATTTGGTTGAAAAATATTGAAATTACAAAAGTTATGACCATGCAAAATTTACAGTCCCTCTCTTCTTTTTTTTTTTTATTAGGGGGGAAATTTGCGCCCGTGCATGTGTGTGCATAAAGGAAAACTATACCCTCTCTCTCTATACCATACATTTTTTTATGTTGGAAAACTAAGATCTTTAGTCTGAATTGTAAATTTTCGATTGATTAGCTGGTTAGTTGTGATAAATTAGAAAATCGAAGTATATACTTTTAAATTGAACTCTCCCCTCCCCCATACGGTTTCGCACGCTTTTTGAAGACCTCTACCCATTGGGCGTACATACTTTATGGACGAACCCTATGTTATCTGACCAAAGATACGCTTCGAAAAAACTTTCGCAGTGTGTGTAATAGTTTGATAAGTTAACATTAGGAACAGATAAGCATGCCTAACGCATTTTTGTAATTAGTTCATTTCTTCAAGCTAGGGCCGTATTTCTTTGCACGTTATTCTTAAGATAAAAAAAATCTCTTCACACGGATTCAAGAATTTTTAATATGGTGGCAAATATTTTATTTGAATGTTCTGAGCCCTCATCTCAACATTACGATGGATTCTGACATTATCCATCACCAGAGTAAATTCTCCCTCTGTCCCCAAAACTCGTACAACTTCATCAATATATTCTTGAAAAAAAATTGTGTTGACTGACAGCTTCGCAGTAAACAATATTTAAACCATTGACGGCCAATATCATTGAATCGTTACACTGCCTAGGGTGAATGATCGGGTTTGGCGTTACTCCTCTTCTTCCCCATGAATGACTGCGAAACATGTGTAAATTAATTGGACTTTCATCAATAAAAACTATATTTCAATAGCGATGAATAGGCGAGACTGAAGTATACCACCTAATATATTTAATTAGAAGATTATTTACATCACTGCCGTTTCTTCTTTCATATATTGGTCGAGTAATTTTATATGTAAATCCAAGATTGGTCACCCATTACCAGACAGTTGTAATCGATACATTTATACTTAAAGCATATTTAATTTGATTATAGTTGCCATTGTATTATCGTTTATAAACTCTTCAATTCTTCTTCTAATCTCTTCATTATAAATTACGTGACGAGCGCCACCTCAAGAACCAGGAAGTGCAGAATTCGTTCGATTGTACCTTCTTAAAATTGATTGTATTGTGTTTCGATTAACTACTGTTAACGATGAAGCTTCAGATTGAGTTTCTCCTTGATCAACGACTAGATTTACAACAAGATCTCGCATGTTTTTGGAAACGGAATTTCGCGGCATGAAGATTCAGGTTAAGTTTTTTGCGACAATGAAATTTCAGGTTGAATTTTTCTTTGATCAACAACCAATCTCAAAACAAATTTTCGCGTATTTTAGCAAACAGAATTTCGCTGCATGTTTTAACGAATATCTAATATGCACATGCACTAAATGTTTTAACAGGAAATCATGGTTGTTTTAATTATCATCATGCGTGTTTTAATTGAACGTCATGATTGTTTTGCCAAAACAGTACCGTAGCGTGGGGTAATCGAGCACTTTACGAGGTAATCGCGCACTTGTTTATATATTCATTTTAAAAGACTTTGTTCATTTTCAAGCTAAAAATACATAAAGTAACTTTAAAAAAGTATTAGTTGTTAATTACAGCTCTTTTGGAAGGAAATAAATAATCGATAACAAGATAATCAGCAAAAGTTAAACCTATATATAAATCAGGCGATAAAACGGATATTGGAAACTATAGACCAATATCTATACTTTCCATTTTTTCTAAGATTTTTGAGCGAATTATGATCAATAGGTTATATGCATTTTTTAAAAATAATGACTTATTCTATTCAAAACAGTTTGGATTCCAGAAAAGCACTTCAACTGAACATGCAATACTTCACTTAATTAATGAAATAAAAAACTCTTTTGCAAACGGAGAATTTACTTTAGGCGTGTTTATTGACCTCTCCAAGGCCTTTGACACAGTGGATCATAAAATAATGATAAAAAAGCTTATGATGTACGGCATAAGAGGCGTACCCTGCAGGTGGATAGCAGATTACCTGAGTAAACGTACACAGTCCATATATAACGGAAATAAAAAACTAACAAATTCATCTTTAATTTCTTGAGGAGTGCCCCAAGGATCTATTCTTGGGCCTCTACTTTTCCTAATATACGTGAATGATCTCTGGAGAGCGACAAATATATCAACAATAATGTTTGCTGACGACAGTAACTTTTTTATTTCAGGAAAATATATACCTCAACTCTTTGTATAAATGAACAACGAGTTAGATAAAATTTCACTATGGTTCAATGCAAATAAACTTTCTATTAATTCAAGTAAATCAAAGATCTCATTATTCCACCCTTTAAAAAAAAAAAAAAATTCCTATTTCTTTTCCAAAACTAGTTATTGAAAACACAGAAGTTAGTCGCGAAAGAGTCACAAAATTTCTTGGTGTTCTCATTGACGAAAATATTACCTGGAATAAACATATTGCCTATATTGGAATCAAAATATCCAAAAGTATTGGCGTTCTATATCAGTCACGGGATTTACTTAATAAGCATCATCTAAAACAAATCTATTTCAGTTTTATACAAAGTTACTTGAATTACGCGAATATTGCGTGGTGTAGTACATCTAAAAGCAAGCTTGAAGCACTCTATCGAAAACAAAAACATGCCTTAAGAATAATAAATTTAAAAAAAAAAAACGAACATGCAAAACCACTGTTCGAAATTATGAACATCTTTACGTTATACGAGATAAACGTTTATGAAATTTTATGTCTCGTGTACAAAAGTAAATTTCAACAATGCCCCTCAATTTTTATTGATCCTTATGAAATAAAACCTAACATTAAGTATACTTTACGCACAACAGGCTTAATTGAACCATTGTGCAAAACTAAACAAGAACAATTTAAAATTACGTATCGTGCTCCGCATATCTGGAATAAAATCTTAGCAAAATATAGTAATTTACAAGATGTAAACAATATAAATTGCTTTCAAAAACTAATAAAAAAGAGTATTTCAAAGTATAGAAATCTTATTAATGATTTCTTTTAAACTGCCTTTTTTTTGTTTTTTTTTTGTTTTTGTTTCTTTGACTGTTTGTTTTATTTGTTTTTGTCTTTTTACATTGAATGTTTTTGGTGTTAACACTATTTACCTTAGTTAATTAAGTTTTGCTTTTAACAATATTATAGGAATTTAATATTGTAAAAACATAACTAGTACAACGGTTCTTGATGATAAGGCTTAATGGTCTTCTGCAGGTTTCCCGTGTTTTTATATATTTTTGTATAACTATCTCTTATTATTTTGTCTTTGATTTTTTTTTTATATTTATAACTGGATTATTTTTGAAAGAATAAGAGTATCTTGTATTATATTACGGAATTTAATTGTAACAAAAACGGAAAATTTAAAAAAAAAAAAAAAAAAAAAAAAAAAAGTTTATTATATCATGGTGTAGATTCATAGAATTCCGTAAAAACTATTAACTGGAAACATTAAGGGTAAGCATTTATAGTTAAAACTTTCTTAGAATTTTGAATTTTTCTCTAGTATACCATACATGTATTGTAGTAAACTCGTACAAGATTTCAAGTCTTATAAATGAATTGTTCATTAAATATAGGTGTTTAAAGT